>NC_081294.1:104615000-104722500 GCF_030435805.1 Mustela lutreola | reverse complement strand
TATTCACTCCTCATTAACATTCTGGAATCCACAGAAAGCAGAAGGTATGGGATGTCCCCTGTCCTCTCAAGCTCCAGCAATCCATGGAAAACTTCCTACAGTGACAAAGAGCTCTCTTCTAGCAGGATTTCTAAAATAATGGACTCCTTTAACAAGACTAATGTAATGAGCAAAGTGTTCATGAATCTGAAATAATGTATTAAATTTCATATGGCCTTTTAAAATTAAGGGAGAGGGGGAGTTGAACAAAATGTACAGTGGACATTATGAACTTAAAAGGCTTGCAAAATTGCTCCATTAAGATTAGTAAATATTTGCTGAACTCCTACTCCATTCCAGGCACAGTGCCAGGCACTAGGAGCACCAGGATAAATAAGATAATCCCTTGCCCTTTGAAAACAATCAATGTAGAGTGTAGGTACACCAAAATTTAAAAAGACATTTCAAAATACTGTAATAAGGGCAGTGGCAGAGATATGCCCAGGATGCCATGGGGCCCCACCCAGCCTGGGGAGAGTCCTAGAAAGATTGCATATGGGAAATGATAACTGAACTGACTTTGAAAGAAGTGCTTTAGGTCTTTTTGCTAAACATAAAGCTCTACTAGGAGCTTTCCAGTTTCAGTATAGTCTGAACCTGTCCTGTTAAGGTTGACATTTTTTGGCTTTTTTTTTTTTTTTTTTCCTAGAAGAGAGCAACCCAACCTTTTGAAGTGGAAGAAGAGTGTCAAAGTCTCTTAGTTAATTCCTTTCCAGTTATTTTATATAGTGGTATTGGTTTGGGTTAGATTAGGATCTTTAGGCTCAATTCTAAATGTCCTGAAGTATAATCCACTGATGGAAAGGCTGCCTTAAGACCATTGATTAGGATCACTTATGGTTCTCAGGCCTTGGCCTTCCTTTTTGAACTAGACTGTCTCTGTCGCCGAGGTACTCAGTAAACTCCTCAGAGCTCTAAGTTACAATAGGAGGGAAGAAATGAAACCCCAATACAACTCTAAACTCAGGTTTAGAGAACTTGAGATCTTCACTGAACTGTATTCAATGTATTGTAGGCACTTGTTATGTTCTCCATGAGGTACCTTAAATTAATGAAGTTTCTAGTTGAAATTGGACTTCCTTTTTATTTATTTATCTTTAAAGACTTATTTATTTATTTTGTGCATGCAAGCTGGAGGAGGGCCAGGTAGAGAGAGAAGCAGAGTCCCTGCTGAGCATGGAGCCCCACGTAGCCTGATCCCATGACCCTGAAATCATGACCTGAACCTAAATCAAGAGTCTGATGCTTAACAAACCATCGAGGTGTCCCTGGACTTCTTTTTAAGAAACAAAATAAAAACCTTAGGAAAATGCCACTATGGAGCTACTATGTATAGGTATTCAACAGATACCAGTATTTTCTCTGTTTTGGAAGACAGATAAAGTGTAATGTCATTGAGGTTGTCCAAAGAGAGGATACCTTATCTGTTCCAAAGGAGAATCTACAACAAAGCACTGACGGGATAGATTGTGAGCTCCTAAAAGAAGAAACTGGCCTCTAGGTCTCCATGACAAGTCACAACCAACAAAACATTTCTTTCTAGAGAGAAATATGATAGGTCTAATAAACCTGGAAGTAAGGAAGGATTGCTTCTTACTGTATCCTTTGAGCATGAGAGAAAACAGTGGGTGTGATGCCAGGACAATTTGGTGGATTGGTAACTTGTCGAATGACTGTCTTGAAGGGGTGCTGATTTGGACACATGTCATTTGGAAGGAGTTTGTAGTATTAAGTAAGTCTTAGGGAGCTGCTTTGCATCTTTTTGGAATAAGACAGAGAGGAAAGAGTATAAGAGAGAAAAAATAAAGAGGGATGGGACGCCTGGGTGGCTCAGTCATTAAGCATCTGCCTTCAGCTCAGGTCATGATCCCGGCGTCCTGAGATTGAGCCCCACATCAGGCTCCCTGCTCCGGTGGGAAGCCTGCTTCTTACTTGCCCACTCCCCCTGCTTGTGTTCCCTCTCTCGCTGTCTCTCTCTCTCTATCAAATAAATAAATAAAATCTTAAAAAATAAATAAATAAAGAGGAAGAAAAGGCAGTGAGGGCTATTTAGCCATGGGAACTCTGACCGTAACCTAGTCCTTTTGGTGTTTATGTTAATTTGGAAGGTGGTAGAGAGTGTGATCAACCAAACTGCAGATGATGCCATCAGAAAGAGAAGTGGGATGCAACAAGTCCTTGCCAAGGATAAAATAATGGGCTAAACATAACAAGATGAAAGGAAACTGGGATGAATGCAAGTTTCTACCCATGGGTCCAAAAAATCAATGTGCTAGTTAAGATGAGAGAGGCATGAATTAGCTGTAGCACTTACAAAACAGATAAAAATCCCAAAAGACAAAGGGTTTGAATTGCCTGTAAACTCATTGACAATGGGGTCAAGTAATCTAATGGGATCTTAGGCTAGAAGGAGGGAACCAGTGGTTCTCCATTACCCTGAAATGATACTCAGACCACATCTGCAAAATTCTGTCCAGTTCCTTGCTTGGAGTTTTAAGAGGGATGTAGACAAACTGGAATGTGTCAGAGGAAAGACCTGGATAGTGAAAACCGTAATATTTTCCCAGGAAAGAGAAGATAGGAGGGACATAAGTGCTGACTTCAAATGTCTGAAAGAATTCGTTTGGAAGAGAAACAAATCTGAGACCAGTATAAGGAAGAACTTTCTAACAAAACTGTTGAAAGTTGAAATGGGCTACTTGGGGAGTCAGTGTTGTTTTCATCGCCTGTAAGTGTTTTAATACAGTCTGAGGGTTACCACTGTACAATGAGGTAAAAGGGACTGTGTATGTATGGGTATGCACACAGAGGTTTTCTTTTACACATTCTTGGAGCAAATACTATGTGCCAGTGGGGATGTCAAGACGTAGTACCTTCCATAAAAGAGACAGATCAAAACCATAGCCCAACAAAACTCACGCAATTCTAGATATGTGAAAAGTAAGTGCAGGGTGCCTGGGTGGCTCAGTTGATTGGATGACTGCCTTTAGCTCAGGTCCTAATCTCTGGAGGGGCTCCCTGCTCAGCCGGTAATCTGCTTCTTCCCTCTGCCCCTCCCCCTGCTTGTGTTCTCTGTCAAAATAAATACATAAAATCTTAAAAGTACAATAGAAGAGAGAAAGGAAGTTACTAACTCAAAAATGAATTCTGAGCTAGGCAAAGCCTAGTGGAGCTGTGGCATCCAGCTGGGGAAGTTTTTGGGTGGGGTGTTGGGCGGGGTGCGGGGGTTGGGGAGTGACTAGTCTGCTGGAAGAAGAGACTGCAGAGTATAGGCTGGGACTAGGGTCGTGAAGGACCTTAGGTATTTTTTTTTTTTTAAGATTTTAATTTATTTATTTGACAGAGACACAGAGAAGGAAAACAAGCAGGGAGATGGGAGACGGAGAAGCAGGCTTCCCGCTGAACAGGGAGCCCAATGTGGGGCTCCGTGTGGGGCTCAATCCCAGGACTCTGGAATCATGAAGGCAGACACTTAACCATTGAGCCACCCAGGTGTCCCAAACCTTGGGTTTTATGATAAGGAGCTAGCTTTTCATTTAAGGGGAAGAAGGGAGGAAATTGGCAGAGACTACTTAGAACATATATTTTCAAACAATGATTCTGTTGACAGAGAAGATGGACTGGACTCAGGGAAAAGTGATGACGAGGAGGCTTGTTGGTCATCTCCATCTCTGAGAGCCTTGAGTTCATGGATTGATATTAAATGTGAATATTCTTTTGGATGAAAAATGCTTTTAAGGGGGTTAGTAACAAGAATGCATCTCTGTGTTTATGCAAAAAGAAGTTGTTTGTCTCCATCCATAAAAATGGCCAAAAGAGGTCTGGGGAGATATGGCTGCCTGACCCCAGGTCGAGAAGGCCTGGTCTGACACTGACTAGTAATAATTTCCAAGAAGAGCCGTAATATAGAGCTGCTAAACATAGGCTGTCAGCATTGGATGAAGAAGACTGCTTAAACTGAATGTTAATTCGAACAGAGAATTAGAAATTGCGAGATTTTAACCCCTGAGAAAAAGAAAAGCTGCCACTGACGTCAGGAGCTGGCCAGGCACTCACAGCTAGGCTTTGGTGTTCTTCTGTTGAACATAAGCAATTTCACAGAGTACTAGCACCACACAAAGCCACTCTGTGACCATGATGGATCTAGACAAAACAAAACCTCCTCATAATCATGTCTGAATGAAAACAAAAGCAAGAACATTGTTCAAACCACAAACATAACCAACCATTCCCTTCTTGGGCTAGTAGGAGTGACTGTTGCTTCTTTGCCGGTAACAGTTATGGCCTATCTTCATTCTCCTCAGACCACATCTGCAAAATTCTGTCCAGTTCCTTGCTTGGAGTTTTAAGAGGGATGTAGACAAACTGGAATGTGTCAGAGGAAAGACCAGGATAGTGAAAACCGTAATATTTTCCCAGAAAAGAGAAGATAGGAGGGATATAAGTGCTGACTTCAAATGTCTGAAAGAATTCGTTTGGAAGAGAAACAAATCTTAGACCAGTATAAGGAAGAACTTTCTATCTTGTAGATAAGGTGTATTAAGATACTCTGTCAAAGTGTTACCCTACTTCCTGATGGCATGCAGTGCAAATCCAGGCCTCATTTCCTTGAACCCTTCTCCAGCTCACCTAACACCAGTCCAAATCCCATAACAAATGCTTTCTAATTCCTTTTACTGAGATAGATGCCTCATGGTTCAGTATGATGCATGTTCTCTTTCATTGCAGTATAAAATCAAACCTATTTTTTCCATAGGGTCTTTGAGTAGAAGGCATTGATACACCATTACTTTATATTTTATTCCTAGCGTCACAGGTTCAATGTGTCCCTGAGATTTTCAGATAGAATATTATGCACCACTAGGAATGAAACAGACCGTGTACTGCTTGAAACTTGGGTGCTTCAAGACTTGGGTTGTCTACTTTGTTCTCCTAAAACATTCCAAGAACCACCTCAAAATCAGCAGCTAGTCTATGAAGATTCCTGGGTCTCTCCTGTGAAATGATCCTCTGAGACCCTGCTGTACATGGTACTGACCTCTTTGGCAAATGATATAAAATTTTATAAATTATATATATTTAAGCAGATACAGTGTTGAATAGTGTTGTAAATGTTTTTAAGCACCCCCTATAGATTATAAAGTCATTGAGAGCAAGGACTCTGTCTTTTTAATCTTTGTGTCCTCAGTGTCTAACATAGTAGCATATAGAAAATGTGCAGTGAAAGAAAGTTCATTTAATGAATAAATGAGAAAATGAATGAATGAAATGTTAGACTTGGAAGGGACTTAAACAGTTACCTAGGCCAGGATCTCAAACTCAGATGCATAGTGGGGCTCAGCAGGTGATGACAGGGAGGGGCCTGTGGCCACTTGAACAGTACCTGTCCTATCAGTCCCAGTGAGTTGCCAGGAAGAAATGTGGATTCACTGTTGCTGGAATCTTGTGAATTTTAATGAAAATAGAGGTATATCTCTATTTTTAAACATTTTAAAACACCATGTGGGCCTCATATAGCTGTGGACCAGATTTAGTTTCTGGGCTGCCAGTGTGTGACTTCTGATCTTGACCAACCCCTAATTTTATACATGAGGACACTGTGGCCCAGACAGATTAGGGACATGCCTGAAGTAACCTAGCCGTCAGAGGCAGAACAGACTCAAACCTAGGTCTTAAGAATCACAATCCAAATTAGTATCTACTGGTCATATTCTGGGAGTAGGTCATTCAGGACTTACACTCCTACTCAAGCCAAAGTGCAGGTGTACAGGGTAAGGGAAAACCTGAGTAAAAGTCTTAGAAATGGTATCTAAACTTTGCTGATGGTTCCACATGCCAGGTAATATTTCTAAGCAACATTTCTAATATTTGTTTCCCTTTCTTGATGCTGTGTCTATTTCCTTCTCACTAGTACATTTAATTACATATATTTTGAATGTAGTACATGTAACTGTATAAAATGTCAAATTGTACTATTACCCTTACGACAACTACCTGTACCCAGCCCTACACCTCACCTCCTGAGTCCTAATCCCCAAAGGCAACTACCTGTAAATCTTTGAGCTGTTCATATAACTTGCTGGAAAGCCTTTTCATTAGGTTTCTAAATTTTTAATTCCGGTATAGTTAACATATAGTGCTTTATTAGTTTCAGGTGTTCAACAACTCTATTCTGTACAATTCTATCCATTACTTAATGGGCATCATAAGGGTACTCCTTAATCCCTATTACCTGTTTCACCCATCTCCCCTCTAGTAATCATTAGTTTATTCTCAGTAGTTAAGAGTCTATTTCTTGTGGTACCTAGGTGGCACAGTTGATTAAGCTTCCAACTCTTGATTTCAGCTCAGGCCATGGTCTCAGGGTGGTGAGATTGAGCCTCTTTCTCAAGGTCCTCACTCAGCACAGAGTCTACTTACGTTTTTCTCTCCCTCTCTCTGTGCCCCTCTCTCTTGAGCTCCCTCCCTCTCAAATAATTTTTTTTTAAGGGTCTGTTTCTTGATTTGTCTTTCTTTGGTTGAATTATTTTGCTTAGTATTATACTCTCTAGTTCCATTCATGTTGTTGCAAATGGCAAGATTTCATTCTTTTTTATAACTGAATAGTATTACATTATATATTGATCAATTAATGGATACACTACATCTTCTTTATCCATTCATCAGTTGATGGACATATGGGCTCCTTCTGTAATTTGGCTATTGGTAAATAATGCTGTAATAATCATAGGGATGCATGTACTCCCTTTGAATTAGTGTTTTTGTATTTTAGGGGCAAATACCCAGTAGTGCGATTACTGGATCATGTGGCAGTTCCTTTCTCAATTTTTTCAGGAGACTCCATACTGGAGTGGCTGGAGCCACTGGAGTGGCTGCACCAATTTGCATTCCCACCAACAGTGCATGAGGGTTCCTGTTTCTCCATATCCTCACCAACACTTGTTGTTTCTTGTGTTTTTGATTTTAGCTGTTCTCACAGGTGTGCAGTGATATCTCATTATGGTTTTGATTTGCATTCCCCTGGGGATGACTGATGTTGACCATCTTTTCATGTGTCTATTGGCCATCTGATATCTCTGAAAATTCTTTTTAAATTCATTATATTCTCCATCTTCTTTCTTTTTATATTCTCCATTTTCAATGGAGATGTATGCCCTTTTAAATCTGGAAATGTATGCCTTTTTGCTCTAGAAAATTTTCTTCTATAATTTATTTGATAATTTTCTTCCTTTCATTTTCTCTGTTATCTACTTCTAGAATTCCTCTTCATTGGTTGATTTTTTTCCCCCCAAATTTATCTTATAGCCTTCATATTGTCTTTTTTACTTCTGTTCTTACACTTTTAAATTCCCTGCACTTGGGAGCACCTGGGTGGCTCAGTGGGTTAAGTGTCTGCATTCAGCTCAGGTCATGATCCCAGGGTCCTAGAAGAGGCCCCTGTCAGACTCCCTGCTCAGCAAGGAGCCTGCTTCTCCCTCTCTCTCTGCTGCTCCCCCTGCTTGTGCTCTCTCTGTCAAATAAATAAGTAAAATCTTCTTAAAAAAAATAAAATAAATTGCTAGCACTTTTTCTCATTCTCTGAATCCTTTCTCTCTAATGTTCTCCTGTTCTTTCATGGCTTCAACATTGTCTTGTATCTCCTAATAATTATAGTTTGTTTTGTTTGCTTGCTTGTTTGTTTGAGGTTGCTTATGTTCTGGTCTGTTTTCTCTGAGTTCTTTTTTACTCAGTGTGCTTGGTTCAATCTGTGCTTATTCCATTAGCACCTGTCCTCAAATATCTAATGGGCTTTGGTTATCTAATTACATTTGAAAGTGGGGCACTAAAATAAAGAAATACATGAATGAATGAATGAATGAATGAGCAGAGCTCTCAAATAATGTGATGTGGTGAATAAGTGCTGTGTAGATGGTCGGGCTTTTTGACTGGTAGGCATTACTGTATGACAACCAGGTGGAGGGCCACCAGTTTTTGGGGGGATCTCTGTTGGTCAATGCAGACAATTTGTTGAGAGAAGAATCCTCCAGATTCTATCCTGAAAAGTTAAAATGCTGACTCCCAGTGTTCTAAGAGCCAAATAGAAGAATAGGAGAAGAGGGTTTGGAGAACTTTAGTAGGCAGACTTCCACTCCATTCCCTGGTTTCTCACATTCTGCCTCATCCATATGCTGGTGTCCCCAGGTACTTTCTGGTCCAACATCTCCAAACAAAAAAATCTCTAATCACCTTCTAGGGATGTGGGTTTGGAAGGACTCCTTTATCTTTATAAGACTTGTCCACCCCTCCTGTTTGCGGTCCTCCCCACACTGCCACCTTTAGAGGTGTGCTGGTACTTCAAGTGCTTGTGCCTCTCCTGGCTAGTGCGGTGAGGGCTGCTTGCTTCTTGTAGGTTCTCCCCACTGCAGGCTCAAGTCTTGGTTTTGAGGGTCTACAAAGTCAATTACTTCTTGTACTTCTGCATTCTAGCTTCTGAAATTTTGTTTGCCTTTCTTCTCTACCTGTCACCTCCTGTCTGGCTCTCTGCTTTTTTGGATAGTGCCTCTTTATTCCTTTACCATCATTTTAGATGGTCTGCAATGGAGAGCAGAGACCAATGTGTACGTTTGACACTTAACCAACTGAACCACCCACGTGCCTTGAACAAATGATGTTCTAATACTTACTGTATTTCCCAGTTTTATGAAAAGGCCCATGTGTCACCAGTTTGAATATTTTAAACCTGTCTAATACCTTTTTAGTTCTGTGATTATTCATAGCTGAATTGCAGCTTACTAATCTCTGCAATTATATTTACATGAGCATAATGTTGCTTTGTGTTGAGTCATAAGGGAGTCCTGTAACATTCTTTATGAAGCCAGTATCTATTATTATTAACAATAATGGGATTGGGGAATATGCCATCAGATTTGGCTTGAGATAAAGAATCCTGTTACTAACTAACAATTATGGCAGTGGCAGTGGGGATGATGGTACTGGTGGAGATGTAGGGGAAGGGACAGTGATCAAGTGAAAGTACCAAGACAGCAGTAATTGAGAGGTTTTGTTTTGTTTTTAATAAACTCCCTTTATTTATTTACTATTCTTGGGATCTTTATTATCTGATCTTCAACATATGGGATAACCATCATGTATAAAGGTATGTCCACAAGTCTGAGCACCCACTTCTGGCCCTATCCATAGGTCTAAGTGTTCTTACAGAGTCAGGTGGCAAGAAGATCAGATCACCTACATGGTGTGATCGAGAAGGGCCACACCTATTTTTCACTGCGGTCCCTCAACTCTACAGAAGGACCAGGTTTGACTCATGTGACTAAAAGTGGCAATTATAAACTACAACCATGTCTACCTGTCAATCAATATTTCTAATCTAAGACACAGTACTGGAAGTTCTGAGGGACACAAAAGGAGAGACAGTCCTTTATTCTCCAGGAATTTACCAGCAGTACTAAGCAGTATAGGGTGAGATGGTTTAAAAGAGGAACAGTTCAGAATGGGGAGGATTGATTGGACTGGGATATTCCCATTGCACTTTGGCTATATCTCAATCCTAAGATCCATTCCATGGCATAGTTACTTGCCAACAAATGCTGATTACAGGGTTGTCTTCTCCATTGAGAGCTTGGAACCTGGTGTATTTCATGTTTGTCTCCCCAGCAGTTTGCACAGTTCTTGGCACATTCAGTAAATGGTTATTGAATGAAAGAATGAATGAATGGATGAGTGAATTTGCAAAATTAGGCTGGATCTCTGATAATATGTAGGAAATAAGCAGACAAAGTCAGAAGCTGGTACCAGAAAGTATGGTTGGAGTATATAACGAGTGTTCTGAAACAGATCTCACTGAAGTACAGGACTCAGTGGATGAACCATGGGAAGGCAGTTTGGATATGGAGGGGGGAAAGGCTTTTAAAAACCGGTTTACAGAGTTTGGACTTTATCCTTTAGGAAAAGGTGAGTTATTGTCATATTTAGTGTAGAAGAGGGATTTGATGACAGTAGGGCATTTGGAAGATTAACTTGTTAGGTTCAAGCTGAATGAAATGGTTGGGGAAGAGACTAGAGCCAGAAAGGATACTTCGGAGGATACTGCATTGGTCCAAGTGACATTTGTTGATGGTCTGGTTAGAGTAGTTGGTGGTAGTAGGAAAGGAGAAGAAGAAATAGATGCAAAAAAGGAAAATATACAAGAATAATCCATTAAAATAGAAATTCTAAAAAATATTCAGCTAATAAACTGGGTTAGGAGTTTTTGTTATCTCACACTTTCCAGCTTTTATCGTATGAATACTTTTTCTGAGCACACATTTGACTGAAAATTAAAGAGATTCTGATGGGAAGCTGGCAAGTGAATGTTCTAACATGTTCAGAGTAAGGGACCAGACTAGGTTCCCATGGTGAAATTGCTGTAGCTCTGCTCCCTTCAGCCTTTTCTTTGCCTGAGAGCAAGCCTACAAACCTAGGTAATGAAGAGCTACACTTGGTCATGGGGGCGGGTATTAGACATGATGGGGCCACCATTTCCTACAGTCTCATAAACCACTGGAATCCTCTTCTTTATGGATTTAATCAGATACAATTTTTGGAAAACAATTATATTTCAAGCCCTTAATCTTACAAATTTGTCCTGAGCTATGTAGAACGATGGCAATTAGTATTTAATGGGTGGGGTGGAGGAAAGTGGAAGGAAACAGAAAAAACAGTGAAGGAAGGAAGTTCTGAAGGAACTTGAGTGGCCATTTTTTCCCCCAATCTTGCTTAACATAAACATCTTTACTGTAGAGGTTTAGGTCTTATGGACAACAAAATGATGAACATTCCAGACCATAACTGTTCTGAAAAAGTTTTTGCAGCAGGGATGCTATCATATTCATAATAAGCATAACAGAATACTCAAAAAGACATATTCACATTTTAAAAAGACAAAGTAAAGTGTAACATTGAAATTTTAATATCTTCACAAAAATCTTTAATTTTCTTTTTAAAAATGAACCAACAAGGGGCTCAGTTGGTACAGCATGTGACTCTTTTTTTTTAACAAATGATTTTTTTTTTTAAGATTTTATTTATTTATTTGACAGAGAGAAATCACAAGTAGATGGAGAGGCAGGCAGAGAGAGAGAGAGGGAAGCAGGCTCCCTGCCAAGCAGAGAGCCTGATGCGGGACTCAATCCCAGGACCCTAAGATCATGACCTGAGCCAAAGGCAGCGGCTTAACCCACTGAGCCACCCAGGCGCCCCAGCATGTGACTCTTCATCTTGGGGTCATGAGGTCAAGCCCGAAGTTGGATATAGAATCTACTTTAAAAATATGAACCAACAAAAAAGTACAAAAATTAATATTAATACTGTCTTCCACCTATGCTTGAAGCAGATCCTGCAGTTTCAGTGTGACATTTTTTGTATTCCTTATTCACCACAATGATCAGAGATCACCTTAAATTTCAGCATTTAAGTGCTGCTTCATGATCTCTGGAACAGGTTAAATAAATAATATCTATAACCCCCAAATTTAACACAATGTGTTATTAAATGAAGAAGAGAATGAACTATTATCCTTTGTATTTGGAGATGTCTCTACTTATGGTGATCACTGATCACATGTGCAAGCTGAAAGGTGATGTGAATGACCTGCTCCTTTCCACTGTGTAATCCAAGAAGGTCTGTGCTAATTTTCAACACTGCCCCCAAGGTCCTTTTTTATACATTAACTTAATAATAATGTCACAGCATTACTACTATTACTACTACTACTACTGATTATGATAATAAAGATGTCATCAATAATAATACAATAGTAGGACACTTGTAACCAATATTTTTGGTCTTTTATCTTGCCCTTATACAAAACTCTGTGAGGTAGGATATTATTGCCACTATTTTCTGATCACTGGACATAAAGGTCATATGTTTCCAAGAATATTTAAATTAAAATTGAAAAGGGCCTATTTAATTCCTCTTAAATATTAGTAAAATAGTTTTTTTGCATTGCTCAAATTTGATGTTACGTTGCTAATTAGATTTCTTCTATTTGTTTCTAACTCCAAATGATACCTTTCCATCCATGAAACTCCAAACCAAAGACACAGCTCCCATTTTCCTATTCATTTTTTCATACGAATTTTTAATGGCAATTTTATACCAAACCCTGCACAAACATAAATACTGCATTAAAGGAAGATGAGTTTATTTTGACCTTTACTGAAAATGCACTGTGAAACAAAGCACTTAAGCATTTATAGCCTGTTAGACACTCACATTACCCACTTCCCTGTAGATAAGAAAGTCCTTCCTAGCAAAAGTAATGTTCGCAAGTAGAGCAGTTTTACAGAGCACTTAACTGCAAAGCCAGATATCATGTTTTTCACTATGAGTCTGTTTTGGTCGGTTTTATGCATCCAAGATCTATAGAAATTAAGGGAGAATAAAAAATGTTACATTCAAGAAATATAGAGGATGACATTTTTTGAAGGGTTTTGATGAAAATACAGGATATTTGCAAGAAAATGCTTAGGGAAAACTGTTAGGTGTTACAAGGGAGATGGAGTGTTGTGGTGTTCTGTTCTCTTTTCAAAAAAGTGTCTCCCACTGGAACTTCAAAGAAATTGGTGGCATTATTTTAGTAATTTTCAGTTAAAAGTGGCTCAGTCTACTTACAATAACTAACATACCCTGTCCCCTCAAAATAAAACACCCTTTCTTTGATTGAACTGAAATGAGTATTTTGGTGCTTTTTTTTCTTTCTTTCTTTTCTTTTTTTTTTTTTTTTTTTTTTTTTTTTTTGCCATGATCTTTTTCCTTTAGTCATAAGCCTCTAGCTGCAGAGCTATTTCCTCCATCCAGATTCTTGTGTCAGAGAGTTGAGATGTTAAACCACAGCAACCATGAAACTTTAAAATCCCTGATGCATGATGAATGGGTGCTGGGCAAAGCAGCTTAAAATCTATGCTTTTGCTTCTCTTTAAACACTTTAAATTGACAGCGCCATAGATCAAACATTTTTACTGAAGAGGAGAAGCTTTGGCAATTTAACTTAAACAAGTGCACAGTTACCATCATCTCAAGACCTCACCCCTCCACAATTACCCCTTCCACCTGGCGGATTGGGTATATTTCTCATTGAGAGAAAGTGTGTGAGTGTGTGTGTGTGTGTGTGTGTGTGTGTGTGTGTGTATACGCGCAGTTATATAACAGGGCAGCCGCTTGTAATCCGGCTGGTATGACACCCGGAGCAACTTCCCCACCGACTCCCAACCCACCCATTCCACCCATCCCACACCCCTAGATGAGCCAGAGACTTCCACCCGCAGCCTCGGCCCGCAGAGCATGCGCTATGGTAGCGCACCCGCCCACCTCTACTGCAGCCTGTCCCCCAACCCGTTTCTCCCCTTCTTCCTCCTCCTCCTCCTCCTCTTTTCCCTCCCCACCCCCTCCTGGAGCAGTGAAGTTGGCGCGCTGCCCATTCAGGCGTTCAGCGTCTGCTCCTCAGGGATCAGCAGGCAAAGTCACAGTCTGCACAAACAGAGCTTTCAAATTCATAAAATTCATAGGATTTTTCACAAATGAATGAACACAATTTTCTACCAATTTCCTCATTATGCAAATATGCAAAATATCAAATTTAGGCCAATTAGGGTCCTCCACAGTCCCAAATTCACCCGTTTAAGCCATAATTGCAGAAACTATCAAATAATTACGGTCGCTAATTGGAAATATTTGTGACAGATACAACAAATTCTTGCACAAATTACATTTCATTCGAGGAACCACTGCGCGCCACTGAAATTTTATCGAAGTCTAATTTAACTTACATAATGAGTTGAATTGAGTACTTGTTATCAAATTTGAGCAATTCATAGCCCCGTAATGTGGAATGATCAAATAAATTAAAAGGGAATTTATTCAATATTTTGTTGTGATCCTTTTCTCGGAACCATTGCTATTTTGTAGGGAATTTCCTCCTCCCGCGGCCCGGGGCGGGTGTCTGGTGTCACGCAAGCCCCGGCTGTGCCTGCCGCTCAGCGGCGGCGGCGCGAGGAGGCGGCGGGTGACCGGCAGCCGGGAGCCGAGAGCCGGAGCCTCCGCCCAGGTCCGGCCTCAGCCTCCAGCTCTACTGGCAGCCAGGCTGACGCCGATCCCGTGTTCAGCTCAGCGAGCGCTTAGCCGTCGGAGGCCCGCTTGGCCCTTTGCTTTGTTTTATTTAATTGGGTGGAGGGGTCAGCGAATACTTCCGGGTGAAGCGAGGGGAGTTTTTGAAATGATCCGATTTCTGGCAGTGTACACATGCGCGCACACACTTGCACACACGCCCACACATTCATGCCACATGCGAGCCGTACATCCCTGCACACGCACACTGCACTCAAGACACTACACCCAGCAACACGCGCACACTCAACACCATACACGCACACGTAAAATATACACTTGATCTTACGCACACACCCCACATACAAGCGCACACATTCTTTCTTACACACGCACCACACACTCCTTCACACTCGCGCGCGCGCACATGACTTCGCCCGCGCCACGCACGGGCCTGAGCGAGCCTGGCACAGCCGGCGGGGGGTCTAAAACAACCCTGGAGGCGCGCCTCCCTGGAGTTACTATTTTCCGGGCCCGCCTGCCAAGGGTTAACTGTTGGGTAGGGGTCCCTCGAGGCTGGCGTGTGCACAGTGTCTCACGGGCCAGCCACATGCACGACACATTTAACACTCCGGGTGGGTGAATGCGCTTCTGCCCTCCCTGGCCTTTGTGTGCATTGTCGGGAGGGGGAAACCTGAGGTAATTTAATGTCACTCTAACCGGAGTCTCCCTGCAGACGAATCCACGCAGCCCCTCTGGGCGCGTGCCCGAGGGTGGGCGCGCGCGCGCGCACACACACACACACGTCGCCGGTATCCCCCCTCTCGAAGGTCAGCCTGGGGGACAGGACATTCGTTTTCTCTTTGCACAGTCGCACACACACATTCACCAGCACATTTTTTCCAACTGCCTTGTGGCCTCGTTGGCGGATTATAAATGTCTCCTTCTCCCTGTGATTTGTTTAATCCGTGGAAATGGTGCTGGTCCTATGTAAACAAGCCAAGTGCGGAATGAAGGCAGTCACCCATGCGTGGCCAGCCTGCCTATTTGTCAGAAAACCTTCATAAATACTGAGCCGGGGCTGGGCAAGGATGTGATGTCTCCATTTTTGCCAGGAAAGGGCACGAGGAAGACAAAGCGAGGCACGGCAGCGTGTAACCTTTAAGGGACAGATAGTCTGGGAGCCCAGAGGCTGGGAAAGCTCCCGGGCTAATTCAGCGCAGGAGGATGACTGATGCGAGGCCGGCCGGCCACAAGCCTGGTGTTTGCTAGAGGAGAGGAGACAAGGCCCCGGGATTTTTATATCCTGGAGCACACAGATATGCATCGCATTTCGCAAGGCTGGGCCTTGAGGCTAGAGTTGCCCCTTTAGGTGTCAGACACCTGCAGATCTCCAGCAGCAACCACCCTTCCTTGTAAGTCTTTCTGAATATTTCATTTCCAACTTCATCCGGTTTCATTCAAAACAAATTCTCAGTGTCCCCTGCAGGTAGCGACAGGGCAGAACTGCAGACCCATCTCTCCCTTTGTCAGAGCACCCAGTGATGACCCATCCAAACTCTGCCTACCCTAGATGTGTGGCACAAACTGTCTTTTTTTTTTTTTTTTTTTTTTGTAAGGAACAATGCATATGTGGCTAATTATACACTCCTAACAAAAGCAGTAATTACTGCCTATAATTATCATGGTCCTTATTTAGAAAAAATGTGAGAAAATGTCGAGTATTAAAACATGAAAGCAGCTATTAATCAAACCTTTACACCTTCTTTAACTCAGGCGTAATGGTGGGTATTATCATAAATCTACTCTGATAGTAACACAAGAATAATGAGTTCAGTAATGATAGCGATGATGATCATAATGATTTTAACCAACAAAGAATGGTGTAGATTTATTGCTAATAATGTGGTACAGGAACCTCTTTCATTAAAATTACCTATGTGTGTTCTCGCTGGGGTAACCTGCATGTGTGACTGTGTGTGTATGTGTGTGTGTGTATTGCCACCTTCCCTTGTGACTAAAGATCAAAGCTTTTTGCTTAATGGGCATGACCTCCTCCTAGAAAGCCTTTATCTGAGTAGCCTCAGGGTTCTTTCCACCTTCTTCCTTGGAAGAATCTAGAACATCCAGAGACATGTTAACTTGGTGGTACGCACTCCAAAGAAAAAGTCAGGATTTTTCGAGGTATATGTGGAAGGCCAAGGGCCTGGAAAGAAAGCAGATTTTCTGGGGCAGGCCTCTTCCCCCTTTATACTGCCCAACTCGTAACCCCTGCACCCTCTCCAGAGAATGTCATTGTTGGGGAACAGAGGTTGGCCCTCCCTGTCACTGTCTTAGCCTACGGGGCTGGTTGGTTTGGCACTTTGAGCTAATGGAAAGAGAAGGGAGGTGGGGATTCTACTCTTTGAGACTTCAGCAGCTTTAAAACTTGCCTTCCCTTTCAACATGAAGCAAAGCCCTAGGTGTAGCTTGGGGCCAGGACTCTTGTGGCCCAGGTGGAAGAAGGGCTTAGAGACCCTTAGCCTCTCTGAAGGGCAGATGACTTATGGACTAGCCAGGTGAAAAATAAAAGAGGGGATGTTCAGGTCACCTGATTGTGTCTTCATTTTTTAAAATGAATTTAACTTGGCATTTGTCCTTTCCAAATGTTCCAGAAATTGTCAATGGACAATCATGTTTTAATGTAAACTATAGTCTTAAACATGTGAGTGAAAAGAGAGAGAGAGAGCGAGCGCAAGCACTCACCTTTTGGACATACTTCTCCACTTTAATAAGGGGAAATTTTCAGTAGTTCAAACTCCAAAACCTAACTTTCCCCTCAATTTTCAGCCCTAAGCTAATTCTCCAAAGTAAACCATAAATCTTAAGAGGGTTTATAAAAGGGAGGCTCTGAAAGCTTGAACTCACCAGAGACCAGTCAGAAAACTAACCTTCCTGAAGTTATCGCTCAAGAAAAAAGTAAACGCAGCTATGCTCAAAACCTGTAGACATACTTAGTGGTTTTTATACTAGTCTGATTATATTTTCCTACCTGATGCCAACCTTTCCAATTAACTGTAAATTTCTGACAGTTATAAACTATGGAATGCAGTGGTGACATAATTAGGACTTATACATAATAAATAATACGTCTGTAGTGTTTTAACCTCCACTTCCAGTTATGAGATTAGTGTGTGGGCCAATTAACTACAGGAGCTTTTTTTTTTTTTAAACTAAGGAACTATAAACACACTGGTTTTAAATGTCCTAATTAGTAACTTGCTCATTAATTAACTTTCTGATTAATTGTGTAGCAATCTAATTTGTAGATGAGCCACTTAAAGAGTGATACCTTGTAATTCTTTCTTCTGTCTTTAAAATTCCCCCGTAAAATGTGATTTTGTATCCAGCTGGCATCTCAGTTGTGGAAATGCTTTCCTTGAAAGAATCTGTGCCTTTGGAATAAAACTAAAACTAAATTGTACTTAATCCGTCCCTATCCGAACTGGACAGGTTGGCTGGAGACAGAGGGTTGGGGTGGGGGTTGGAGCAGAATATACTGTAAATTATAGGAGGAAGTGGATAAAGGGCCAAATTACCCTATACACTTGAGCCTGAAAATAGTTCCCCCTTTCTTATAAAGAAGAGAAAAAGCACTTATGCATGACTTTCATTGCAACCAGTTCTCAAACCCAAAAAGCATTTTAGAGCAAAAGAATAATTTTTAAAGAAAACTTATTATGGCCTCCACACCCCTATCATGGACTAGCCCAGGGGATAATTTAATGCCGTGGACAAAGGGCTAATGGACGATTTCAATAAAGGCCGCCTTGCACTGGAACATCCTGGGGCTGTTCTATTAGCATCAGAAAGGGCTTGGGGTCCTGCTTCCACCACAGCTATTGTTGCCCGGGTGTGTCGCCAGTCCCATCCTGCAGAAAGCCTTTAGCCCTGATGGCAGATGATTCTCTAAGTGAATAGAGATGAAGGCAGGGATATTAAGTGACTCTATAAAACATCCCGGACACAATTGTGTGATTGATGGAGGACAAAGTGGGAACAGCAGGACACAGGATCCTGGGAGAAGCAGCCTTGTCAATGCGAGAAACCCATCTCTGGAAACAGCTTCTCCTGGAGGAGTTTGCAGTCTATTTGTATGAGTAATCAGCTGGGCCCCCTCTCTGTCAGCCCTGTTTACTCACTGATTTTCTCAACAAGACAACCATTGACACTGGATGGATGGGGCTAATCTGGCGCAGAACTGGCGGCTTCGCAGAGGCTACAGGTCGAAAATAGAGCGCGGTGCCAGCTTCACCTCGCCTAATCTAGCGGCTAATATTTATTAGAGCCAATTTATACCGCTGCTCTCTCAAAGAGCAAGGAAGGCCTGGGTGCAATTAATAACATGGGCAATAACCACAGACAAACAAATAAATAAGGGTTTGTGAACTGTTTGGTTGGTTTTGAGAGAGGATGGGAGGGGAAAGGGTTGGCTTTGCCACCTGGAGCTGGAAGGCGAGGAAGTAAAGATAGTCGTGAAGCCCCTAAATAGAGGGGCTTTCTCCTTGGCCCCTCAGCCAATCTCAGAGCAACATCCCGGCTGCAAAATGGCTTTGGAACCTGCACAAATGCATGTAATTCCACTTGAATCCAACAGAATCTGTACAAAGACACCTGCCCTCGCAGGCAGAGGTGCGTGCGCACACTCCTGTTGTAAATATCCAGTTTATGCGCATCCCCACCCAGGGCGGAGGGAAACAGAAGACTGCACGCCCTGCGTTGCGCTCAGCAACCAAGCCCCGCAGTCACCGAGAAGACTGGCTGGTGGCTGTTTGGGAGCTAGGAGCTGGGGAGGCGGGAGAGAGGAGAGAATGTAGATGGGATACTACATAGGGGAACTCTGAGGTCTTAGAGGCTTCAGACCCCTCCATCTCAAATTCGTGTCCAGTACCTGGGAGGCCTGTTGTTAGGGAGGCTACCAGTTGCTGCGTTTGCCGTGTTTGGATGTTTAAGATATTTTGTTGGGTAAGACTGGAGAGAAACAGGAAGACAAAGTGTGTGTGAGCTCCAGGGCTTGGGTCTGGAGCCCAGGTTGGTATTAAGTCGCGGATAGGCGCACTTTGCGAAGGGCTGGTAGAAAACGGCATTGTCCTTAACTGGGCGCCGCAGCAGCGGGGGCTGCGGGGGCTGCGGCACTAGCGTTGACCTCGCCGCGGCTCAGACCAGCAGACCGAAGGCTGCGAGGAAGGGAGCCCTTTGCCCTTGTGCCCTGGTCTCCCTACTCGCCCTCCCCGACCCTCTCCCGGCCAGCGGGCGCCCGCGCCTTGCTAATTGCTCGGCTCCCTTCATGCACACACCTCCACTAATTTTACATTTCTCATTCTGCGGGTAGCTGGAAAGCGGCTCAGGGAATACGGTTCCTTCTCTTAGCTACCGCATGAATACAGTGAGTGGTGGCCGTCCAGGCCTCCCTGGTTGGGGGGTTTGGTAAATTAGCAGCTTGGCTGTATAATCAGGCATTCGCCATTGAGGCCACAGTGCTGTATCCGTTAACCAGGTGAGATTTCATCATCTAATGGGTTGGGAGGTGTGACCGAGCTGCTAAGTTAGCAATTAAACTTCACAAATATCATTCGATTGCATTTTTTTTTTTTTTTTTTGCAAGTCAGAGACAGGTTACGCCGGGCATTACAGAAAAACAAAAACCAAAAACTCTTTCCAAAATGTACACGCTAAGGGAAATGCTTTCTTTTGTGAAACGTGAAATAATATGGCTTGGTATCTAAACAATATTTCAATATCTTATCCTATAAAACATAGTCCGGTAGTTATGGTTCTAGGTAGAGGAAGGGAATGTTTCTGACCAGCCAGTTCCCCCAAAGGCAGGGAAGAACTATGTCTAAAATACATCATATTAGATAATATCTAATCTAGGACGGGAAAATCTGGGAAATAATGGAGATTTGTCCCTTTGGGCCTATTGTTTAGATTTATTATTATATTAAGTGTTGGAATCAAAGAGAAAAGGGCAAACAGTCAGGTAAAAGGTTATTTCAAGCCTGTAACACAGCTGGCAAGAGCCAGCCTCCTGGGCCTGTGGGACCTGAAGTCCTGCACCTCCACCTTGATCTTTAAGATGCAGCCATATTAGTTGGGGCTGGTTACTGAAATTCTGATATATTAGTTAGGTTTTCTTCTGGAAACAAGTACGTTCTCTCTTGATAGCGAGAATTCGCTATGTCTTTAGGTATGTGGGATAAATACGTGGTATCTATAAAATAGAGAAAGAGTGCGAGACCTAGTAGATTTTTCCAAGTGTTAAATGCCTAAATGGAAACATAACGGAAAATATTATTAGCTTTATCTGGGGACATCAGGGACGCAGGTTAAAGTATTTTCCCTCTAATTTGATAGTGAATAAAGCACTTAAAACACTTGATGATTTATTGATCAAATAGAAATCAGGCAGCAGACAACAGCTCCTTTTAAAATCCCTATTCACACGATTAAAAGCCAAGTGAACTTTTTTTTTTTTTTTTTACAGTTTTGCTCAGTAAGCTTTATATTATATAAGGAATAAAAAGAGAACCGTTCTTCCGACCTATAAATCTCTCCTTTGGCTAATATGAATGATTACGGGGCACGTGAACCTCCATTGAACTGTAAACACTCTTTTAATGGACAGTAATGGCCCTATGATTTTTAGCTATTGTTCCAAAATGACTACCATGTTTATTGCCATCATTAAAAATGAATTAAAGAGTTATGAAACTCCTCAATAATGAGAACTCCAGCCGTTTATAAGCGGTGGTTCTCTTCTCCCCAGCGCACTCGAAGGTTCTGAGGCTATGGGTGGCGCAGGCTGAGGGACACCCGCCCGGGGAGACGGTTTTGGGGGGTGGAGGGAGGAGCAGAACATTTCTCTAGAAGAGGCTCGCGAGGGCCTAGAGGACAGGGAAAAAGCGAGGAAGGAAGAGGCAACGGGGTAGGTTAGGGAAGTCCAGAAAGCCTTGCCAGGTCGGACGCTTCCCGCGAGGAGGAGCGCATGTGGGTGGAGGCTGGAGTTGGAGGTCTGGGGAGAGCCGGGTGTGTCTCCCCGGCCGCGTCGGGGCTGCGGCCAGGAGCCAAGGACCGCGGGTGAGAGGCTTCAGGTGGAAAGAATGGGGTGAAGAGACGGGGGGTGGGGGCAGCGAGAAGAGTCCTCGCGGCGGTAGCTGGGCCCCAGAAGGCCCCGGGACAGGAGGGACGCCGGCGCGGGACAGGTGCGGGGGACGGCTCAGCCACCGCTCCTATCCTACCCCCGCTCCTCAGTGGCGAAGAGGGCGTCTACACCCCCTCCCCCCAGCTCCCGAGCCGCTGGGGGCTTCACAGGAAAATGGCTCAGCAAAGTTGCGTGCAGCCCGTGCACTGTTCTCCGAGGGGTCCCTGGCTGGAGCCTGCACGTTTCTCTTTGCATTAGCAAAGCCCAAAGTCATCCAGTTTGCGCTAATCACCACAATTAGTCCTGAATTATCACCGGACTCTGACAGACGTTCCTTGTAACTCTCTTTTATTTCCAACAGCCCTAATCAGCCGCTCTCATTACAAACGCTGATTAAACTGCAAATTATCCAGCAGCGGCCCTGTTCCCGTCTACCAGCAGCTCGTTCAATATCAATTAAGGCCGAGCGGCAAAGCCTGCAGCCTCCGAGAGCTTCCAACTGCCTGATAGTGGCACTTATTAGTTTGGAAAACTAGGAAAATACTAATAATCAACAACCAGGGGGAAAGAAGAGGCAACCAAACAAAAGGAAGGCAGGAACGCCGCAGGAAAAAGGAGCGAGCGCGCCGCCTGCCCTCCCCAGCCCCTCCCTTGGCCCCAGGTGCGATCCCAGCCCTGAACCCGGGGGGCGGTTGGGGACTGGGAGGGGTCCAGTTCCCAGAAGCCGTGAAGTTGTGCGGGACGGCCGAATGTATTCGCTAAGGCGCTGTCTTAAGCTCGCCGAAGACATTTATTCAAGTAATGCATCGTATTTAGGCATTTAAAACAAAACTAACTTCCAGAACTGCCTCCATCGAGTCGTTCTGAAATCCGTTTCCAATAAGCTGTTTCGTTTGATGCTTAAAACACATTGACCTCGTCCCGTAAATAAAAAGGGAGCTGCTGACAGTTGATTTTATTTACCTATTGTGTCAAATTAGATTTCCACGGCAGAGCGCAGCTCACAGAGGCTGCAAAAAATGCAGTCCTGCCGCCCCACCTCCATCCTTACTTGGGGCTGAGGTGTGAAAACAAAAGCTGCCTTTCTCTTCCCTTCCCCTTCTCCCCCTCCCTTTCCTAGAGTGAGTGGCTGCAGTCGGGAGAAACTAGGAAATTCGGCTTTGCCAAGGGATTCAACTGGGACGAAGAAAGGTCCTGGTGGGTTTTAACGTGGCTGGGACCCTTAAATCGCAGTCATTAGCCCTTGCGGCTACCCTCTATGCCCAGGCAGGGCCAAGCTCCATGAGAGCTGTTCTTTTCCTTTTGATGGAATTGTCCCCCATATCCAAAAATTTAAAGATGTGAAGGACCATAACTCACTAAAGCTGGAGAAAGGGTTTAATAGACTGTTAATTTCTGTCTAGGACTAGACAAAGGCATGTATCTGAGGATTTATAGATCATTAATAATGTGTGTGTGTTTGTTTTTACCAAAAACTGTTCATTCCCTGATGGGCTTGAATCCCTTTGAAAACCCGCATGAGGAGTGAATTATCAGAGCCTGCTTAATACAGCTAAGCCCAACAGCCTGAATCTTTTCTTTCTTTCTTTTTTTTTTTTTTTTTAAGATTTTATTTATTTATTTGACAGAGATCACAAGTAGTCAGAGAGGCAGGAGGAGAGATGAGGAAGCAGGCTCCCTGCTGAGCAAAGAGCCTGATTTGGGGCTTGATTCCAGGACCCTGAGACCGACCTGAGCCGAAGGCAGAGGCTTTAACCCACTGAGCCACCCAGGCGCCCTAGCCTGAATCTTTTCAAACGGAGTCTGAAATTTACGTTTTTGCCCCATTCCTAAACTTTGGAGCAAGGTAGTTATAATTACATTTTCTTAGACTTAAAAAACAGGAAAAGTTTTCCTGCTCCTCAAGAGCTGGTTTGCTTCCTTCTTTCTGCAGTGGAAAAACCACACGACTGATTTGTTTTTCCTTTCGCATTGACTGCCGGGGAGCTCAGAGCTAAATCTCATATTTAGCATGGTGCCCACCTTTGTGATAGAATTACTTCCCCTCATTCCTTAACTCTGTATTTTTCTACTTTTTGTTGGAAATAAGCAGGAATTAAATGTCTTCTGAGGATTTACTGCCTTATCTTTATGCGACCAATCCTACTTTGAGAAGTATAATTTTGGAATTGAAAATACTTGAGGCTCCCAGAAAAGGGGGGGGACCTTTATAAAATATACCACATTTGCCTCGTTGTGTTTCTGGCAATTATTTGCTTTCTAACTTAAGAGAGAAGCTCCTCTGACTTAATGTTTCTGCTCTTTCTCACCAATGTTGGTGACACCATTGCTTTCCTTTGTATGGTCAGAACCACTACTCTAGGCTAGGATCTCATCATCTTAGGCCCAAGTTTCTGAAGCAGGATCCTAAGTCCCCCAAAGACTGATGCATCACTAGATCCCAAACAGCTGCCAGTGCGTTCTCCTGAAACCACTCTGCTCTCCAACTGTGGCTTAAATAGCGTTTTCTTCTCTGCATAATTTCACATATTTTGTTTACATCTTTTGAAACTTTAGAATTTCTATTATGCTAATTTGCATTTGCTGTTACATGCTTGTCGGTGATCTAAAGCTTCTTCTAGTTAAAAATATATTAAGGATTTGCTTTGCACAGGGACTTGCTAAACTCTTTACATGTGTTACCTCATTTGATCCTTATACAATCAATATATAGGTACCATTATTATTACTGCTATTCATCTATAAACCATATAAAATAAAGCTCAAAAGATCTATAATCAGTGACCATGTGAGTCAGAGGCCCAGCATGGATTCTGACTTGCCTGAGTATATTGGCCTCCTCAGTCTTTGAGGTAGGAATCAAGCTTTCTGTTTTGTTTCCTCTTCTATTTCATGTAATAAGAGTTGAGAAAAATCATGTATGGAGTGCCTGATTTTTTTAAATCTATGGGACTCCCTCTCCCCAGACATTCACACATGACTTGAAAAGCATGGCTTTGATAATGAGGTTTCCTACTCCAAAATCCAAGGGAATGTAATCCCTGGGCTATCCATCTTCTCACTGAAAAGGGGAAACATTTCTTTCTTTTTTTCTGTTTCTTTTATTAAATATACCTTGATCTGAGTGCCACCAGCAGCTGTTGACACATACCTAAGAAGGAAGTATGTTTCTGGGGAGTCCTCTTCTGTGGGACAATACCCCAGTAACCATAAGAAAGGCATCTCTCCAGCTGGCATGGGTAAAACTATGTGAAACCCATTCCCACAGCATTTTGGAATTTGACATTCCAGATAATAATATGCTTCTCATCTGAGATCTGCTCAAAAGGCAAGATTAAGGAAGCCAGCTGATTATGGCTTTTAAATAAGGGCATTTGTGCATGCATTTGTCAATTTTCTGTAAAAGCTGAAAATACTTCCTCAGTCAACTTAGCAATATTAGTAGGAGAGTTTCGCCCATATGTCCTGAAACGCAGATTAAAGTTCTAATCTTGATGAGCAAGGCCTAATTTTGGATATTTTTTAATCAAATTTTATGTCCTGTCATGAAAACCTTGAAAATTTACTTCCCATCATGACATTTTAAAAATTGCCTTTTATCCCTGAATCTGGAGAATAAAGATGCTTTTAGCAGTAAAATTTAGTATGGGATAGGGCCTATGTTTAAAAATACTGCTGACAAAGACACATTTGAAAAAAAAGGCAATGCTGCTGCCACTGGCGGGTTGATCCTCCTTGTCGAACCTTTGGTGTAGACATCTACGAGGCCATTTCTACCTACATGGAACAGTTAGAGGTTATTGTAACCATCTTAGCAATAGACGGGAGCTCAGCTGGAACTGATATGTGTGATCACTGATTGATTACCTGTCTGCTTGATAGTGTGTAGTTGAGTGAACTCGTTTCCTTTACAGGACAGAAAGATTCACAAAGTAGAAAGTGCAGGTCCTTAAATTACATGAAAATTAATGTTAAGAATATAGTGATGAATCTCTGCAGATGTAGGCACATACTGTGGGTACGGGTATACCCTGATTTAGGAAAATCACAGCTGTGACAGTCTCTGTTTACAACATAGACAAAAGAATGTCTTTATTAGCATTACAAAAGAATGATTTCTTTCTTACAGGAGAATTAGCCTCAAACTTCCTTAGCACCCAATTGCATTTAACATATACTTGGATCTATAATCTTTCCCTTTAAACACAGCTTTCTGGGGCTTCTCTGTTGCACAAAAACAAGGTGTACACCAGCATGGTCTCTTTTCTTGGATTCTCTCTTCTTGAATTCTTATTCAAGAATAAGAATGACTTGGGGCTCCTGGGTGGCTCAGTCATTAAGGGTCTGCCTTCAGCTCAGGTCATGATCCCAGGGTCCTGGGATGAGCCCTGCATCCGGGCTCCCTGCTCAGCGGGAAGCCTGCTTCTCCCTCTCCCGCTCCCCCGCTTGTGTTCCCTCTCTCACTGTGTCTCTCTCTGTCAAATAAATAAACTCTTAAAAAAAAAATAGGAATGTCTATTCATTTTTCCAATCCAAGAGCTGGGAAGAGTACCTGTAAATAGTCACTTTCCTGGGGCGCCTGGGTGGCTCAGTGGGTTAAAGCCTCTGCCTTCAGCTCAGGTCGTGATTCCGAGGTGTTGGGATCGAGCCCCACATTGGGCATCAGGCTCTCTGGAGACAATGTTTCCTCCTCTCTCTGCCTGCCTCTCTGCCTACTTGTGATCTCTGTCAATTAAATTTTAAAAATAAATAAATAAATAAATAGTCACTTCCCGTAGGTATGCTGAATTCTGCTACTACTGTAAAGATTGCCCTGGGTCCTATGGTTCTTTCTTCGTTGGGCTCACACATGGAGGACTTATCTGTGGTTGAGGGCAGTTGCATTTTTGTGCAGTTTGTTTCTACTTGCTAACATACCTCTTCAGGGTGAGATAAGGCCTAGGCTCAAAATATTGCCTCCTGGGTTGCCCTAATCATATCTCTTTGTTGTCTGAGGTCATTTGGAGGCTCTGCTCCAATTAATCTTTCTAGTGTTTTCCCGAGTCAAGGTGTCTTCCCACCTCAACTCAATGAACAAAAGCCCAGCTCTCATACCTGCCCTCATATATCTTTGCCATGGGGGAGGGGGTGCAGCTGAAACATAATGTCCCAGATCTAACCTGTCAGAATTCGCTGTCATTGAATCACACCCAAAGAGAGCTGCTCATTCAACTAGGCTCCCTATCAGTGGCTTCCTGTGAGTCTAGGTGGCCTAATCGTCAGTATTATAACACTGGGATACTACTGGTATTCTGGAGGGGTAGGTGGGCTTAGTCTTCCTGAACAATGGATTCCTTTGAGGAGCTGATGAAAGTTATACACGTCCTCCTCAGGAAAATGCACATATTCATAGTCATGGAAATTTTTGCATATAATTTTGGATGGTTCCCAAGTGCCTCTTCCTTAGAAACAGGCCTCTTCTGTCCTTGTTTGCTCTGAGTCAGGCCATCAGAGTTTGTATTTTTTTTTTTTTTAATGAACAAATTTTTAAAAATATTTCTTTTTAGTAATCTCTGCACACAGCATGGGGCTTGACCTTACAAGAGTCCTCTGCTCTACCAACTGAGCCAGCCAGGTGCCACACCATCAGAACGCCTATTCACCCATCACTAATAACAAAAAATAATTAATTCAGGAAAGATCAAGACACTTTTTCTCAAATCCCCACAAAAAGCCATTAATACCTATGAAATCCGTCTTTCTCCTACAATAACCAGTGCACACATTTACACAATATTCCAGCTTCAGGTTACTTCAGTATACCCATTTTTAGACAGATGTAACTACGTTCCTAATAAATGCACAGGGACTGCCCATTTGCTAAACTTTAACCAACATTTTAAACACTAGAACAAAAGGAAATCTTGGGTTTTATTTTTTTGTTTTTTCTTCTATGTCTCTTTTCCCATCCCTGGCAAGTTGGTCACAAATACTGAAATGATCAAAAAGAGGAGATGCAAAACCTATCCCATAAAACTAACCTAATTAATTGAGTCAAGCTATCTATTTCAGATGGAGAACCCAAATCATGCACATCTACATATAGGAACATGTATTTAGGATTTCCAAAGGAAATTTCCTTGTGGAAACTAAGCAAAACCCTAGGCCTTCCTTAAAATGCAAGAGCAGATGTATTTTCAGATAGTCTGTCATGTAGGTAACCAAAGTGGACTTTTAATTATGGGACATTAACTATGCATTAATATCTCATTATAACCAGAGTATAGAGCACATAAACTGCCATTAGAACTGAACAGGTTTGTACTATATGGGATCAGTTTTGATGTTTGCTGCTTACTGTCTCGGGGTTTGGTCCCACCTGCATCCCAGATGCCTTCCCTGCAGTACTCAGAGTGAAGGAGCTTCATCCCACCCTGTGGCAGTGGCAACTTGAATAGTAGTTGCCCCAGACGTGGCATCAGAGTGTCCAGTCGGACTGTTTGAGGAGGAATGCTGCCAACTGCATTCCTAGCCTAGCCAGGCTCTTAAGGGGCCTGGAAAGTAGCAGGAAAACAACAACCCCGTGTTCTGTGTTCAGCTCTCCCAATCCACCCACAACTCAAGCCAGCGCATTTGGCTCAGTGGCTTCAGTCAACTTTCTGACTTTGCTGGGTCTTGGGTTAGCTATCAGCAAAATAGTACTTTTATTCCTAAGGACTCTGAGAACCTTGATTAAGCATTTTAAGAATCAAAAGTATGACAAGACACTACAATAACATATTCTGGAGGAATGTTGGAAAACTCAGGGGCAGAGAGCCCCCACTGTGAATAGGAGGCAATTATCAATGAAGGCAAAATAACTGACCAAAGGAGATCAAGATGGCCACTGCCAACAATCAGCCCAGTTTTCTTTATTTTTTATATAAATCTATTTTTCCTATAAATATATTAATGAAAAATATATTCTTGAACATACTCTTGAGTTTGAAAAATTTCCACATATATGTTCTTATTAACAATAAAGAAGTGGATAATATATTCATAAGAATACATCATATTTAATAAATAGATACATTTTATATAAATTCTTCTACTCTTCAGTCTTTCCCTTAGTTCTCTCTCCAACTCCAGCTCTAGTGGCAGTACATGGACAGATACGATTTAAACTTCACCAATATCCTTCTGAAGACAGAATTAAATAATTTCCAAATAGCTGAAAGTAAAAAACAAGTAAATGTGGCTTTCTGTGAACTGGCTTTGGGCAAATTGGTCTTTTTGCCTCAGTAGCAAGCTCTTGCTATTAACTCAATTTTGTTTTCTGTTTTGTTTTTTGCAAACTTTTAACTCAGTTTTGGATCCAGTCTTGCTAACAGGGTTTTTGTCTTGTTCCTGAGTCCACAGCTCATGTAATTGTTTTTGTGTAGTGAATGGATGTCCCTGTTGTTCATTGAATCTAGGCTCTCCCTTCTTGCCAGTGCAGTTCCAGGGAGGAATTCCTACCCCTATCACTAGAGTCCTGTTGTTCAATCAGGAAATTCTTCTGAACACTTACTATGTGCCAGGCACTGTGCTAATACCAGGGATATAGACGAAGCTTAGATTTATTTACTTCTTGATGCTTATATTTGGTAGAAGAGGATAAACAATAAAAGTGTAGACCAATAAAAGAGAATTTCAGACATTGATGAGGTCTAAAAAGAAAACTAAATGGATTGTTTTAGCAGAGAGACACAGAAGGAGGCTACTTCAAATAGGGTTATCATGAAGAGGTCTTTGACTAGGTGACATTTAACCACAAACTAGCCAACAAGAAGTCAAGCCTGGTAAAGATCAGGGAGGATTGGGTGGGGACAGGCAGGGGGAGAACATTTCTGGAAGCAGAAATTGTTAGCATAAAGGCCTTCATACAGAATTGTTCTTGGTATGTTCTCAGGACAGAAATAAAATTGTGACTGGAATTAATGAGAAGACAGGGAATGACAGGAGTTGAGGTCGGAGAGGTAAGCAGAAGCTAGATCATGTAGGGCCTTGTATACTGTAGTAAAGGATCGATATTTTCTAGATGAAATAGAAAGTCATTGGAGGGCTTTAAAATGGGAGTGGTAAGATCAAATTTGTTTGTAAAGGATCACTTTGACTGTAGGTGGGTGGAGAATGAATTATAGAGGTCCAAGAATGGAAGAAGAGAGAGTAGTTAGGAAACTACTGTATGTCTCCAGAGAGATGATGGCTTGATGTGGAGGTACTTGGGAAGTTAGGGTAATAGATGGATTTGGGATATGTTTTGGAGGGAAATGACAGGATTGCTGATGGATTCAAGGTAGGAGAGGAGGGAGAAGGTGAAACAGATTGACTTTCAGGTCTTGATCTTGATTCTCTAAGTAGATAGTGCATAGCTTCCTGAAATTTAGAAAGACAGGTTTTGTTGGGGTGGAGGAAGTAAGCATTCTCTATAGAGATACTCTTGAACATCCAAATAGTTCTAACTAACTTCCCCTCCCCGTGGTGATCACCTACTTTGTTGTACCTTCCAACAGTACCTGATTTCAACTTTCTAATTCCTTTGTTGGGCCCTTTGTGTATATCTGACACTCCATTCCCTCATTCCTCCAAAATGTCTGCTGTTTGCCAGTCTGCCAGGCTTGTATGTAGCCATGACTGTTCTGCACTGTCTTCTCCATGCCCCCGCCATGCAGGTGTGGTTCGCTATGCTTTCCCAGTGCCAGCCCAGTCTCATTTGAGGAGTCTGGGTGCAGGTTCCCGGCTCCTGCCCTTCCCCTTCTTCTGCTGTGCGAATAGCTTTATCTCTCTAGTTGCTGGCCTTGTTTGAAGATGAATTAGATCAATTCTCAAAGCGGGTTGCTGAACCAGCAGCATCAACATCACCTGGGAATTTATAAGAAATACAGGTTCTCAGGCTCCACCCATATTTACTGAATCACAACCTCTGGGGGTGGGTTTTAACAAGTCTTGCACCTGAATTTCAAAATTCATGCCCAATTTTGAAAGCCACTGAACTAGATATTCTTTAAGCTCCCTTCTGGTGCTTACATTCTATGAATCTATTATCCTTTGATCTGATCTACATGATTTAAGTGATTTTTAAAAATTTTGTAATTATATCTCAAGGTTATGAAGAGTTCAGATAAGTGAAAGGGCATATTGTGAAATACCCCCTTCCTTATATAATTATTTATGTAGTTTCTTCAAACATTTATTTAAATTCATCAGCCTCCAGCCATATACTTTTAAAGAAACTTTAATAAAAAAATCACTCTGAGATTTATCACAGTGGAGTTGTACATCATTTTAGTGAATGGTTGAAAACTGCTGAACAGGTGTAATAATGCCTTTGGGATTAAATAATTGTAACTGAATTACATCTTCATAATGATAGCAAGGGGAGGCAGCACCTCTCACTGCTCTATCACAGTTGGTTTTAGAAGGGTTATAAGAATTGGAGCAAGTCTGAACCATTATTATCACCTACCATTTGGGATGCTGTACTCATAAACTAAACAAAATTGTAATTATTAAGCTGTGGTCATGTACAAATTTCCAAGAGGTGGAATTGGTGTAACATTTTAGAGTTTGGTTTTCTTAAATTTAATCTCTGTGATGCTAAAATAACCAATTGTTTCCCTCGATTCAGTTTAAAAAACAAACAAAAACAAAAGCAAATAATACCTAATTCAATTAAAGCCATTTGTTTGCAGTCACCATGACAGAATTAGCACTTATTTTAACTTAATGTCCTCTGCTTCTACTAATTCCAGAGGCAATGTGAAATTTAAGAAAATAATTTAAAGATATAAAGATTCATCACATTCTCAAAGCTCAGGAAACAAAACAAACAAAACAGCCTGAAGCTCATGAGTCTTCAAATTGTCCACTAGAGAATCGAAATTTGATATGTGTTATTGTTGTTTAATAAACATAAGATTCTTTTTAAAAAGAGTTTTTAAAAGATTGTAAATATCTTGTGGGTTAACTTAGAAAAATTCACTAAGTGTCTGTACTTGCTGCATGGACTAGGGATGAAAAAAGCCAGACGAGGGAAGTGCTTTTAAAGGTGTGCAAGAAGGTGAATTCCTAGTAAACAATCGTGTTTGCATTTCCCGTTTTCAGGCCTCTGTGTTCTTGGTGAGTCTGAAAAACAGATCCTGCCTTCCAAAACCATGAATCCAACACCTGGGAAGACAGCTGAAAGGTAGATCTCAGATATCCTTATGATTCATTCTTTTTGTCTTACTGCAGTCACCTCGACCATTTAATTGTGCCAATTTCTAAAAGAAATGTAACAAGGTTTTAAGTATGAGTTCTAGTTGATGCTTAAACTGAAAGAAAATGAAATACTCGCAAATGCTTGTATAATATAAGCCAAGGGGTTTTCACAGTTAATTGAAACATCTGAGTAAAATGAAGATTACCTATGTTTTATGTCTGCCACTGATGAGAAAACGAGAGACTGGTGTGATGTACTCATTGGTTTGTGAATCTAAAGGTGTGGGGAGAGTGTCACAAATCACCTTGATGTCCCTGAGAAGGAGATTTTACCTCTGAAGCTCCGATTAATAAAAAAAGATATTTAGCTAGATAGCCCTTGGTTGCCTATGTATCTGTGTGTTCTGACACATAGCAGCCCCTTCATTTCAGGGCTGGAATAACTTACACTCAGGAAATCAGCTCAGGATTCGTTGTCTTTAGATTAGTATATGTAAAACATCTCAGTTGGAGGCAGTAAAGAGTCCAAACAAATCACAGTACACCTGGTTTGAAGATCTGTTTTCATTTGTAAAGGTAATACAAATTTGATATAAGAATACCAGATCATTTTCCCCTGAGCACAAAATTTGTTTATGGCCTATCGAGTAAGAAGTGGCAAAGGTACAGAGTTAGAGGTATTCATCTCCTGCTGCGCGTGTGTCTGAGGTCAGCCTGGTTCCTGCCAAACTCCCCAGCTTTTTCTCTTATCTGAAAGTGGAGGTGAATTGGGGGGGGGTGGTCAGGGTGATGGGCAGCAGGAACCCTGAAGCAAAAAGCACAACTGGACCCTCCATATCTACTTTCACTAGCACACACTGTGCAGAAGAACAGACTAAATTAGAATTCAAAGTAGGGCAACCTGGGTGGCTGTTGGTTAAGCTTCTGACTCTTGATCTCAGCTCAGGTTTTGATCTCAGGGTTCTGAGTTCTAATTCTGCCTTGGAGCTTGGTGCGAGTTCAAGCTCTGCATGGAGCCTACTTTTAAAAAAAATAAATTCAGAGGAACAAAGAAACAGATTGAACCTCAATGTCTCCTGTCAGACACAACATTCTGCCTTGTCTTCAGTAAGAAAAACTAAAAGAGGAACTCTTCCATGTTGGAAGGACCCAATAAATAAGTCAATTCCATTGCCCAGGGTCCAGTGTGATTTTTGACCCATTCAGGATTTCAGTTTGTTGAGGGTAGAGCCAGTCTCCCAGTCCAGCAACATTTCTCTGAAAACTTGGTTCCATTAAGCAGTTAGCTAAACAGGTATCCCAAAAACAGGGTGTGGTAGTCAAATTCCTTTAGGCAGCAGGTGGTTAGTCATTAAACAGTGTCAAACGAGTTTCTTGGGGGCAGGTTCCTGAGTCTGTTTGCCCTTGTTGATTGTGAAGGGAGGTGCGACTTGCTGGTGTAGAATGAAGTGTTCCCAGGCATGCTTGGTGACAGAATCCTCTTCTGTTGTGGAGCAGGGAGGCTTTGGGGAGTCTAGTGATTCACAGAGCTTTCTTTGGACAGATTTGATCTATACCAAAGTGGCCCTGTAGTGACTGCTTATTTGCTCGGAGACTTGGGAGAAGACCAGTTGGTTCAGAGTGTGAATGGGGCACCTGTGGGCAGGTCACGCACTCAGAACTGCAGGATGCTCGTCCGCCAAAAGAGACAGCTGGTCTACAGCAGTGGTTTTCCGTGAGAAAAGGAAGTATTGTTGCAACTACAGGGGCTGGGCCAGTGTCTTCTGGAGGCAGGGAAGGGTCTCCTGTGGTAGACAAAACTTTCCACACCCCTACGCCCCCAAGTGGAAAACTCCCCGCTTTACCATTGTTGACCTAATAACATTGTACATACATGTATTATTTGACCAGGCAATTCTTCCTACAGGAAAGTTTCTTTCTGACAAATTTACATTTTTGGGAAAAAAATATAAACGTGTCATACACACACATATATTTTATACACACACACACAGCAATAGTCACTGAAGCAATGTTAGTAATAACAAGAGATGAGAAGCAAGTAAATATCCACAAAAGGAATGTGTGTAGCCATTACATAAAGCCGGCTCTAGATGTATGATTAAATGAAAAAGTAAATCACGGACACAGGACATTAGGATAAAACTGCATTACATATCATTAGTGGATACTCAAGAAGTTTAACAGTGGTTGCACCTAGTGTCTCAGGGCTGGGGCTGTCAGAAAAACATATTTCACACTCTGTACCCTGTTATATGCTCAGTGTTGTACCATATGTAAGAGAGCGGGTCCCAGTTGTTCCCCCTCCATACATATATGTCAGTCATCATATCAAGAGATGGAGTTATTTCCGTTTAAATCTGGGCTGGCCTTGGGAAATACTTTGGTGGACACATCCTTCGGGTAAGTCCACCCTTAACCTCTAGGAGGACTAATAGCTTCTGCTTCCTTCCCATGAGAAGCCAGCTACCATGTAAGATGTCCAGTCACTCTAAGAATACCATGCTATATTCGGCCAGCTCTGTGGAGGCACCCGGTAGGTGAGTGAGAAGCCATCTTACACGTTGCAACCCCAGTAGACACGATGTGCCTTTGGAGAACTACCCTGCTGAGCCTGTCCCAGATGGTAGAATTGTGTTTTTGTTTCAAACCACCAAGTGCTGGGGTCATTTATTAGGCAGAAAGAGATTTTAAAAATTATTGTATATTAAATGTAAGTATGTAAAATAATTTCAAAGTGTTTTTTCATAGAAATTTGTATAAATGCAGAATTTGAAATATTTTAAAAGGAGGATAAGAAAGGTAACCACAGATGACTGAAGTGGGGATCAGAACATATCACCCATGAAGAAAAAGAGTAAAACTAATGAGGAAAGAGGCAAATTTTGCTGACTTCACAAAAAACCCCGGGGTTTAATTTCTGTCAGGGCAACACACCCAATCCTGTGTGTGTGTGTCACTCCCTCTTTCTCTCTCTTTCTCTCTCTCACACACACACACACAAGCCACTTAATTATTCTTCTAATTGGGAGGAGAGGAGGGAATATTAAACAGGTTAATTGCTACCATCATCAACCAGAGTCCAAGACTGAATTGAGAGTGTGTTCCAAGTTACACCACGGGATGCCTGCTGGGACCTGATAATGTGATAAAGAAACAAGACAAAGAAACCTAAGTAGCATAACCTCAGTATTTCAAAATAATAGACAGGTGGAAGGAGAAATTAGTTTGATTTTAATGAAAAAAATGAATTCTCAAATATTTTAAAGGGCTGCAGTTATTACTTTTAAGTACAGTACATTTTACAAAGCTATAAATGGGTATCTAATAAGTTAAATGAGGTAAGTTAATGAAAGAATTAAGATTCACTAGAGGCCTACATTATATAATTATGTATCATAAAACAGAAAGTCCTTTAACATGTTAGAATTAATTGGATGACCCAGAAATTGAAGGTACATTGAAGTTTTAGTTTGAAAAAGCAACTAATTTCAGATTAAGCCTTTGTACATAGTAGATACTCAACAAATGCTTGGTAAACTAAAATGAACCAACTAGGAAGGGCCTTTGGCAATTATCACTCCCTCTGGACAGACAACCACATCCAGTTGTGTTAGTGGTAACCGCACCCTCCCCCACCCGAAACTGTATCCAGAGGCACAGAAAATGTGAGGGTAACCTTGAACATGGTCCCACTTATTTATTTTAAAGCAAATCATTTTTTTTTTTAAATCAGCAATGTAACTATGAATAGTAACAAATTATTTGCTGAATAGTGCAGTTAAGAACAGCTAATTTAAGATATTTCCCGTGGAAAATTCCAGTTGAAGTGTGAGTAGGTTAACCTGGAAAGATTAATACAGAAAAGAGTGGAAACAAGCAGAATACCAGATTATTTTCCAGGTTCAGCCTGAAGACATGGGAAGGAGCATGTCACGAGAGAGGGATGAGCATCCCGGAGTGTAGGTGCGGAACCAAATAGCTACCATCTCCCCCTCATATTTTTCTGGGACAGGCCCTAGCACCCTGCTCTGGGTAATGAGACCAGTCTGAGGAGTGAGTCAGAACAGTGGGAGGAAGGACATTGTCATCCTCAGCTATAATATTAACTGGAATCTATCCAAAACATTACCTCGGGTAAGATCTGCTTCCTTAGTTCTTTTCATCAGTGGGGACTCAGGTGAATTTCTAAGACCATAACATAGCTTAGAATCAAGATCAATACTGAATTAGCAGACATGGCTAAGGATAACTGGGGGGAAATAATTAACAAAATTAAGGAGGATTTGCACCGCTGGGAACCATAAAAGTTATTTTATGGGTCCATGTAAATGTAATAAAATCTCTGTCTGTACCACAATTTAATTTCACATCAAAAAGGTCCCCACAGATAGTCTGTAAGATTATTTTACTAAAATTGAATATGTCTATCCCTTCCTCATCTAAGCAAAAAAAAAAAAAAAAAAAACACTCTGCCTAGAAAGTTATGTTTCATACAGAGGACAGGAATAAGGCCCATCTGATCTCAAGCATTGCCTAATGTCAGCAACTCATAGGAGGTAACATAATTAATTTTTATTAATAATAGCACTTCACAATTGGCAGAGATGGAACATAATATACCAAAAGGATGTTTCCAAGAATAGCGCATACTTTTTTCAAATTAAAAAAGTCAAATATTAATGAGTGGAATACAAAAAGATAATGTCTATTATACAGACATTCTTCATATTTTTGCCATATATTTTAAAAGCTTATTGGCATATAATACACATACTCTACGATTCACCCATTTAAAGCATATAATTTCAGTGGTTTTTGGTATATTTAGAGTTGTGCAACGATCCCACAACCAATCTTAGAACATTTTCATGACCCCAAAAAGAAACCCCATACCCATTAACAGTCACTCCCCACACTCTCCCTCCCCCAGCCCCTAGGCAACCACTAATCTGTTTTCTGTCTCTAGATTTGCCTATTTAGAATATTTCATGTAAATGGAATTATACAACATGTAGTCTTTTGTGACTGACTTCTTGCACTTAGCATAATGTTTTTAAGTTTCATCCCTGTTGTGGAATATATTGGTACTTCATTCCTTTTTATTGTCAAATAATATCCCATTATATGGATATATTACATTTTATTTATCCACCTGTCAGTTTGGTGGACATTTGAGTTGTTTCCACTTGTTGGTTTCTATGAGTAATGCTGTTGTGAACATTGACATACAAGCTTTTGCGTGGACAAGGTTTTGGCTTTTTTATTTCTCTTGAGTATATATACCTAGGAGCATAGGCATAGACAACCTAGGTCATATGGCAGATTTACAATTAAGATTGTGAGGAGATGTCAGACTGTTTTACAAAGTGAATGTACCAGTTTACATTTATATTTACATTACATGTAAGGGTTCCAGTTTCTCCACGTTCTCAATAACAGTTGTTTCTGTCTCTGTTCTTGATTATAGTCATCCTAGTGGATGTGAAGTGTTATCTCAGTTTGGTTTTAATTTGCATTTCCTTAATGACTAATAATGTTAAGCATCTCTTCATTGCTCATTAGCCATTTGTATATTTGGAGAAATGCTTAATTCGGACCCTTTGCCCATTTTTAAATTGGTTTGTCTTTGTATTATTGAATTGTAAGAGTTATTTTTATATTCTGGATACAAATCCCTTATCAGATATCACCTGCAAATATTTCTCCCCTTCTATGGGTTGTTTTTTCACTTTTTTGTTGTTGCTTGAAGTGCAAAAGTTTTCAGTTTTGATGAAGTCCAATTTATCTATTTTTTCTTTTCGTTTTTTTTTTTTTTAAGAAGATTTTATTTGTTTGTCAGAAAGAGAGAGAGACAGCACATGCAAGGGTTCGGCAGGCAGAGGGAGAAGCAGGCTCCCTACTGAGCAAGGAGCCCCACATGGGACTCGATCCCAGGACCCCAAGATCAGAACGTGGGCTGAAGGCAGTCACTTAACCAACTGAGCCACCCAGTTGTCCCATAGCTATTTTTTCTTTTGTCACTTATACTTTTTTTTTTTAAGATTTTATTTATTTGTCACAGAGAGTGAGCACAGGCAGTCAGAGTGGCAGGCAGAGGCAGACGGAGAAGCAGGCTCCCTGCTGAGCAAGGAGCCCGATGTAGGACTTGATCCCAGGATGCTGGGATCATGACCTGAGCCGAAGCCCAAGGCTTTAGCCCACTGAGCCACCCAGGGACCCCAATGTCACTTATACTTTTGATGTCCCATCTAAAAAGGCTTTGCCTAACTCAAGGTCACAAAAATTCACTGCTGGGTTTTTTCGAAGAGTTTTGTAGTTTGAGCTTTTACATTTAGATTATAACCATTTTGAGTTAAATTTGGGAAGCCGTTCACACCTTGATTCTCTTGCATATGTAAATCCTATAACCGTTTTAAATGATGCTATTACTCATATTTTCTTGCACTCTGAGAAATACATATTGTTAATACAAAAAGGAGAAAGATGGTTTTTGATTCTCCCTCTCATAATTTACTCTTAGATCATACTCACATCCAGTCTGAGGAAATAAATTCTTACCCAGTCAATGCCCAAATGTACTGGCCCATCTGCACACCTAAGATGTGACTATTCAATAGACACTGAAGTGACGGGAGTCATCGCATCATACCCAAAAATGAATATAGAGAGAAAATGGTCATTTTCCTCTTGTGAATTAAAAAAATGTTATAAGAACAGAAAACACTCAAAATGGGCAAGGGTATAGGGAAAAAAAGGATTTCTCCTAGACTACCCTTAGAAGTGCAAATGAGTACGATGTTTTCTGGAAAGTAGTTTGGCCATATTTATCAAAAGCTTCAAAAGTGTTCATGCCATTTGATCTAATCATCCCTTTACTTAGTAGTACTCCATAGAAATAAGCAGGTTGCTCATGTGGGTAGATTTACAAAGATACCTATCACTGTATTTTTAGAATTGAATTCTTTTCCTACTTCTATAATTTCTTGATTACATTATATATAATAAATATTAAATGATTATATGATTGTATTATAATCACAAAAAATTTTGAGCATGTACCCCCAACATATGTATATCCATTATATACATTAATATAATTTGTATCCTGTAAAGCATACACATATTAAAGGATAAGATAAAAAGGAAATAATACTTTAAAATAAATGTGTATTTATTTTATTTATTAGTGCAGAAAACCATTTTGATTTCAGTAAAATTATTAATTACATTTTAGTGAAGACAATGTCACTGACTCTCAAATCCAATAAGAAAATTGTTTTAACGAAGAGCTTTTTTTAGTTGTAGAAGTGTCAGCTCTGCCATTATGTGTACTTCACATGGTTTGAGTGATTGGCATTATCTCAAATTTGAGGTCTTTTCACAAATTTTATTTTATTTATTTATTTTTTAAAGATTTTATCTATTTTTTTTTTTTTAAGATTTTATTTATTTATTTGACAGAGAGAAATCACAAGTAGGCAGAGAGGCAGGCAGAGAGAGATAGAGAGGAGGAAGCAGGCTCCCTGCCGAGCAGAGAGCCCGATGCGGGACTCGATCCCAGGACCCTGAGATCATGACCTGAGCCGAAGGCAGCGGCTCAACCACTGAGCCACCCAGGCGCCCCAAAAGATTTTATCTATTTATTTGACAGATAGAGATCACAAGTAGGCAGAGAGAGAGAGGAGGAAGCAGGCTCCCCGCTGAGCAGAGAGCCTGATGCGGGGGCTGATTCTAGGACCCCGGGATCATGACCCCAGCCGAAGGCAGAGGCTTTAACCCCCTGAGCCACCCAGGCGCCCCTAGGTCTATTCATAAAGTTTTAAAATTGTCTATTTTCAGGGGTGAGTTAAAACTAAATAATGTAATCATAAATCTATTTAACAGGAGTACACAAAAGTATAATACATAGCAATACTCTGGAAATTGACTAACCCGGAAGTTGATTGAATTCCTCAGCTCTGTGTAACTCCCAACTCCCTTCTTCCTTAAGGACTCTCCACATTTTCTTTCTTTGCTGTCATCACCTGAAATCTGTGCCAAATATGTCAAGCCATATTAAATTCAGGTACAAATCTATACTTAATCTCTAACATTTTCCACTGAATCCTGGAGGGTTCTTATATCCCTCCTAGAGTGAATGCCTCATTTAAAAAACATATTTTATTTGTTCATGTATTTTAGAAAGAGACAGCAAGTGTGAGAGATGGGGGAGGAGCAGAAGAGGAAGGAGATGGAGAGAAATCTCAAGCGGACTCGCAATGATCCCCACTCGGGGTTCGACATCATGACCTGAGATCATGAGATCTGAGATCTGAGATCATGAGGTTAAATTATGATTAAACTAGTGCAAATTAGTACAATGCTTTCTGGAAAGTAGTATGACCATAGATAGATAGATAGATAGATAGATAGATATGTAAATATAGATATCTTTGTAAATATATCCACATGAGCACACTGTTTATTTCTACAGAGTACTACTAAATAGAGGGATGATTAGATCAAATGGCATGAACATTTTTGAAGCTGTTGATAAAAACTAGTTAACTAATCATAAGTTTAACTAATTTAACTCACCCTTCAATCATCTGAGATCATGACCTGAGTCAAAAGGAAGGATCAGGGGCACCGGGGTGGCTCAGTGGGTTAAAGCCTCTGCTTTCAGCTCAGGTCATGATCCCAGGGTCCTGGAATCAGCCCCCCCGCATTGGGCTCTCTGCTAAGTGGGGAGCCTGCTTCCTCCTCTCTCTCTCTGCCTGCTTCTCAGCCTACTTGTGATCTCTATCTGTCAAATAAACAAATAAAATCTTTCAAAAAAAAAAAAAGAAGAAGGATCAGATGTTTAACTGTCTAAGCCACACAAGTGCCCCCCAAGGGAATGCTCCATTTTGGAAATAATTATCATAAAGCTAAATGTTTAAAACTTGGGTTCTGAAGTCAGACCATGTTCCATTATCTTGAATCTCGCACTGACTGAGTCACAGTTTTTCATCGGTAAAGTGAAGATAACAGTATCATGTCCTTCATAGGGTTATTGTAAGGATTAAATAAGATAATGTTTATGGAGTACTTAGCATATTAAGTGCTTGGTTAATGTCAGTAATATTATTACTTCAATTTTTAAAAAATAATAATTTGCTTATTTTATTTTATTTTTTAAAAAGATTTTATTTATTTATTTGACAGAGAGAGACACAGTGAGAGAGGGAACACCAGCAGTGGGAGTGGGAGAGGGAAAAGCAGGCTTCTTGCTGAGCAGAGAGCCCAATGCTGGGCTCGATCCCAGGACCCTGGGATCATGACCCGAGCTGAAGGCAGCTGCTTAACAACTGAGCCACCTAGGCACCCCTAATTTGTTTATTTGAGAGAGAGAGAGATCATACACAGGTAAGCAAAGAGAGGAGCAAAGGGAAAGGGAGGGAGAGAGAATCTCAAGTAGACTTCCCACTGAATGCAGAGCCCCACACAGGGCTCAGTGTCACAACTAGGAGGTCATGGCCAGAGCTGAAGTCAAGAGTTGGATGCTTAATCAACTGAGCCACCCAGGCATCCACCTACTACTTCAATTTTCTGCAAAGATTATTTATTTTGATATTCAGAAAAGGAAAACAAAACCCTTAAAAAGAATAAGGCTTGATTCTAAATTCCATAAAGGTGAAGGCTATGGCCTGCATTTCTTTCTTTTCTCTATCACCACCTGCCTAGCTTAATGCCTGGCCTTTGGTTGTTTGCCATACAGGTGCTTTAACCAACTAAGCAATAGAGCCACCTCTACAGATGTGTTTAAAATGTATTTGTTGGATGCCTGTGGGATGCCTGGGTGGCTCAGTTAGTTAAGTATCTACCTTCAGCTTAGGTCATGATCCCACGGTCCTGGGATCGAGTCCTGAATAGGGGGGCTCTTTGCTCAGCGGGGAGCCTGTTTCTCCCCCTGCCTGCCACTCCCCCTGCTTGTGTGTGTTTTCTCTCTTACAAATAAATAAGTAAAATCTTTTAAAAATTTATTTGTTGGATGGCTAAAGAAAGAGACTGCATATCTTAGTAATAAAGAGTTCCTCCACTTTTTATACTGGTGATTACAGGAGGCGGCATGGAGTGTGGCTCTGAATAAAAGCACAAAATGTATTGTTAACTCGCAATGATACTGAATTCTGTTGCATGTATTTAAGTGGTTTGCCTTTACCATATACATTCCTGTAGCATTCTCCCTTACCTAAAGTTCTCAAACCATCCAGACTTTTGTCCTGGGAATCCACCATCTGAAAGTCACTCAGGGAATCTGTATATGTAGCTGCATGAAGATTGGAAGTCCTAATTCTTAATTTATCTTAAAATCAAAGCAGAATCATAATAAAATGTAAATTATACCTGGAAACATATTTATCCTTCTTTTATATTCCCAATTCAAGTCATATGTTCAACTCCTGCATGTACAAGTGTTCTGCATAGAAAACTTCTTTCCCTTGACCACAACCCAGCCTGTTATATGTCATAGAAATCTATCCTACTTATGGAAGGGAAATTTTCTTTCTTTCTTTCTTTTTTAAGTTGGTTTATTTTTTAACTCTCCAGTCAATGAAAGGGAAACTTTATTGAAGACCCAGGACCTTGGGGCTCAGGCAGGATGCCGCCCTGTAGGCAAAGGTAGAGCTGGTAGAGGGGCCTTATTTGACCTCCTTTTTGGGGTGCAGGTTGTTGGTGTGGCTGCACTTCTTGCAACAGTTGACAGCGCGGGGGTGCAGGTGAGCACAACATTTGCGGCAGATCTTCTTGTCCCAGTTGTATTTCTGGGCCAGCTGGCGGAGGGAGGGTTCCACGATGCCACCCCGGAGGCGAAGCTCCAGGTGCAGGGCAGACTCTTTCTGGATATTGTAATCTGACAGAGCGCGGCCATCTTCCAGCTGTTTGCCCACAAAAATCAGACACTGCTGATCAGGGGGGATGCCCTCCTTGTCTTCGATTTTGGCTTTGACATTCTCAATGGTGTCGCTGGGCTCAACCTCAAGGGTGATGGTCTTGCCCGTCAGGGTCTTCATGAAGATCTGCATCTCTGCGTCTGTTGGTGCGAATCTGCAAGGCCGCCGCCACCAAACTGCTAGGCCACATCATTGAAGAGAAAGAGGGCAGACTTTAAAGATTTTTATTTATTTATTTGACAAAGAGAAAAATCACAAGTAGGCAGAGAGGAAGGCAGAGAGAGAGGGGCAAGCAGGCTCCCCGCTGAGCAGAGAGCCTGATGGAGGTCTCATTCCCAGGCCCCTGAGATCATGACTTGAGTCAAAGGTAGAGGCTTAACCCACTGAGCCATCCAGGCACCCCTCAAAGGGAAATTTTCTATGTGTCTCCTTGCACAAATAACTCTCAGGAAAAAATAGAAATAGAAAAAATAGCTTGGCCTGCACGTCCTGCTGCTGAGAGGCTGTAAGTCTTTTTTCAATCTATGAGGGACTATTTCATCAAATAATGATTTCTTTAAAAGTAAACCTACTGTATTTGATTCTGAGCTATTTATAATTTGTACTTTCTTAAACTTGGGGTTGTGAGCCAGTCATCCATAACCTCAAACTCTTATTTGAGGGCCCCAGCACAATTTTAGTGAATTAAAATCTGCAATTTTTAATTTGAAAATAAAGAAAATTTTACACAATTTATTTTAAATGTAGCATTTAAAATGTTTTCTGAAGGGATTATTGTACCCAGTAATGTTCCAATTTATGAGGCTGAAGTTTCTAGAAGCTACTTCTCCATTCAGCCGAACTTTCCTTGAGACTCACTGTTTAGATTTCAAAGGGCTGCTATGGACCTGGGATATATATCAGATGAATATAGAAGAAAGGCCACATGAAGAAGGGACTTAAAGGCACTGTCTTGTGAGGGGCAGCTCCTACTCTTCTCTCACCAAACTTCTCCCTTGCCAGTGTGCAGTATGGGTCTGCAGGCTTCTGAAACCTTATGGAATGATGAGGTAATAGGATCACCTCTAGGACTTGGATAGTGGGCAGAAGTTCAGACAGGCTTCCTTTTACTCTTCCCCCTGCTTTTTTTTTTATTTTTATTTTTTTAAGATTTTATTTATTTATTTGCCAGAGAGAGAGAGAGGGAGAGAGAGCGCGCGCGCAAGTGAGCACAGGCAGACAGAGTGGCAGCAGAGGCAGAGGGAGAAGCAGGCTCCCGGCCGAGCAAGGAGCCTGATGTGGGACTCAATCCCAGGATGCTGGGATCATGACCTGAGCTGAAGGCAGCTACTTAACCAACTGAGCCACCCAGGCGTCCCCTGCTTTTATGTGCTCCTGTGGTATATAACTGAGTGATAGTGCTCCTGGCAACTTGGGAGAACCTAGGTTTTCCTTGCCCTCCTAGAAGCTCATTTTTTTTTTTTTGAAAAAACACAGTATTCTTCAGTACTCATCAAGTCTAAGATCATGGCTTTGTAAGTCCAGTCTATCTTGGCCAGTTTGGAAAATGAAAGCAGGACCATGAATTGAACTTGCTTACTTAAACTTACTCACCATGATCTAGTTTGGTCCAGTGGAGGGAAGAAGAAGCTTGAAGGGTGAATCAGAAGTAGGATTCTACTTCTCGCTTTGTTTCCTATTATTTTTGACCTTAGGCAAATCAGTTTAACTTCTGCATGACTCTGTTTCTTCATTCTCAAACAGGAGTAAACAAACTTGCTATAACTCAGTTTTCAGGGATAATCAAATGAGATTATATGTATGAAAATTCTCCCTCAAATTTTTAAAGACAATAAAAAATACAAGTTTAAAAATACTATCCATATTGACAGATGAATAGCTAAAGAATATGTGGTATAGATATACAATGGACTATTACTCAGTCATCAAAAAATGAAATCTTGCTATTGCAATGACATGGATGGAACTAGAGAATATTATGCTAAATGAAATAAGTCAATCAGAGAAAGACAATTATCATATGATTTTACTCATATGTGGAATTAAAGAAACAAAACAGAGGGTCATAGGGGAAGGGAGGGAACATAAGACAAAATCAGAGAGGGAGACAAACCCTAAGAGACACTTTTGAAAAATTAATGTGTAATGTATTATTTGTTTCAGGGGTACAGGTCTGTGATTCATCAGTCTTACACAATTCATAGCACTCACCATAGCACATACCCACCCCAGTGTCCATCACCCAGCTACCCTAGCTACCTGACTCCTGAGATTCAGAGTCCCTTATGGTTTGTCTCCCTCTCTGGTTTCATCTTGTTTCCTTTTTCCCTCCCTTCCCCTATGATCCTCTGTCTTGTTTCTCAAATTCCTTATATCAGTGAGATCATATGATAGTTGTCTTTATCTGATTGACTTATTTTACTTGGCATAATACCCTCTAGTTCCAACCACGTCATTGCAAATGGCAAGATTTGGGTGGGGTTTTTTTCATGGCTGCATAATATTCCTGTGTGTGTGTGTGTGTGTGTGTGTGTGTGTGTGTGTGTGTGTGTATCACATCTTCTTTATCCATTCATCTGTTTATGGATGTCTAGGCTTTTCCCATAGTTTGGCTATTGTGGACATTGCTGCTATAAACATTGGGGGTCACATACCTCTTCAGATCACTACATTTTTATGTTTAGGGTAAATACCCAGTAGTGCAATTGCTGGGTCGTAGGGTAACACTATTTTCAACTTTTTGAGGACTCTCCATACTGTTTTCCAGAGTGGCTGCACTAGCTTATATTCCTACCAATGGTGTAGGAGGGTTCCCCTTTCTCTGCATCCTCATCAACATCTGTCATTTCCTGACTTGTTAATTTTAGCCATTCTGACTGGTGTGAGGTGGTATCTCACTGTGGTCTTGATTTGTATTTCCCTGATGCTGAGTGATGTTGAGCACTCTTTCATGTGTCTATTGACCATTTGGGTGAAGAGACTCTTAATCATAAGAAACAAACAGGGTGACTGGAGGAGGGAGTGGTGAGTTGGGGACATTAAGGAGGGCATGGTATGTAATGAGCACTGGGTGATATGTAAGACACATGAATCACAGACCTCTACTTCTGAAACTAATAATACACTATATGTTTTTAAATTGAATTTAAATTTTTAAAAATTGAAAAAATACTGTCCGTGTATATATAAAATGATTTAGAAGGTTCTAAAATAAAATAGAGGATAAAACAATATAAACTAGAAATTACTAGAAAATACTAGGCATCATTTTTATTCTATCAAATTTTATAGGGGAGAAAAACCTGTGTAATAACAAGGACTGTTTGTTATTCAGACCCTCAGGAAAAAAACATACAAGATCCATTAACAGGCATTGATCTGAGGTAAAGGCCTAAGAAAACTGTTGAGTTTTAAACAAATAAGCAAAAAGCCCAATCTTATAATGAGGTCTCTTGCCTGACCTGAGTTGAGATAACTTGAGTCTTGGATTTATCTGGGTTTGAGGACAGCTCTGACATTGACTGTGGTAGCTCGCATGCCATGACCAGGTCATAAAAGCCTAGAACAATCTGGTGGCTGCTTACATCTACAGTACCATGTAAAGCATTGATACTTGTCTCTCTAGCCCAGGGCCTGGGATCTGGGTTTTGAAATTATTGCTGCACCAGCGCTGGAGCAACCTCTCCTTTACTGTGTTTGACCTTTGGAACCAAGGACTTTTCCATTTCTGACCATTCATGGGTTTTCTAAGAGCAGGGCTAGTCATGGCCTCTTTCAAATAAAAACCCTGCAACATCCCCCAGATTCGCTATCCATTTATAGTAAAGAACTTTAACCATATCCAAAATTGGAGTTTGGACCTATTATCTCTGTGTCTGATATCCTGAGGGATTGGTCAGTATAAGCCAGGTAGGAGGGAGGGAAAAGGTGCTTTTGAGAGAAAAACGAGCAAGGATGAATAAGGAATCTGGAAGAACATCATGAGGCAGCAGGTGCCATGGGGCTGTACTTTGACATTTCCTATTCTAAGTCTCTTTGGACAGCCCAGTCCAGTGGTTCCAGGAGGGCAGGACTGAGGTAAATATGTCCAGCAACAATTCCTGTTGCTAAGCAACCTCTTCTGAGAGAGCCAGGACAACTCAGGTGCTTTCCTATAATGTGGAGAAGAAGGTAAGCAGGGGCAACCTGCAGGCAGGGATTGAGAGGAAATGCCTAACAGGAGTAGCAGAGACCAGAGGCATTGGAGGGTGAGCACAGGGGCCAAAGAGCTTCTGCCCTGGCATGAACACCCAAAGGCCTAGAGCCAGATAGGGAGCGAGCAGGAGCTGAAGCAAGGGACCACTAAGAGGAGGTCAGCAGCTCTGATTATGCATTAGCTATCAGCCCTCCTTCTGGAAACTCAAAGGCTTATAAGGAATGAGAAGGGCTGAAGCCCTGTTAGCTGTTGCTTTTTGTTTTGTTTTGTTTTGCTTTGCTTTGTTTTGTTTTGAGATTATGAGCATGGGGGCATCGGGAGGGGAGTGCGCAGAAGGAGAGGGAAGAGGGAACGAGAGAATCTTAAGCAGGCTCTATGCCCAGTGTGGAGCCCCAAGGGGCTCAGTCTCATGACCCTGAGACCACGACCTAAGCCAAGAGTCAGACACTCACTCCACTGAGCCACCCAGGTTCCCCAGAGGACATCAGCTTTAGTAGACCTGGGTTCAAGAATTTGAATGCCCTTTGCCTAAAACCCTCATATTGGATGGAGAGATAGCATGGCTGTGCAGTGTCCATATAGAATAATTCTGTTGCCCATTTTCAATTTGGTTAAGCAACAATTCCTTCTTCTCCCAAGCATTAACAGTTATTTAACCAGATTGACCACCAGTTTTCTTATGGAGGTCGTTTAGGATCTCAAAGGTGAGGTTCACCTTATTCCTCAAGGTCCCATGAAAAAAATCAAAGATGGATAAACAGGAAAACGCAGAAGACTCCACTCCAAAATTGCTGGCACACTTACATCAAAGTGGCAGGATATAAAATTAATGCACAGAATCAGTTGCATTTCTATACACTAACAATGAGACAGAAGAAAGAGACATTAAGGAGTCTATCCCATTTACAATTGCACCCAAAACCGTAAGATACCTAGGAATAAACCTAACCAAAGAGACAAATGATCTGTACTCAGAAAACTATAGAATACTCATGAAAGAAATAGAGGAAGACAGGAAGAAACGGGAAAACTTTCCAATGCTCATGGATTGGAAGAACAAATCTTGTGAAAATGTCCGTGCTACCTAGAGCAATCTACACATTCAGTGCAATCCTTATCAAAATACCATCAACTTTTTTCACAGAGATGGAACAAGTAGTCCTAAAATTTGTATGAAACCAGAAAAGACTCTAAGTAGCCCAAGGAATGTTGAACAAGAAAGCCAAAGCTGGTGACATCACAATTCCAGACTTCAAGCTCTATTACAAAGCTGTCAGCATCCAGACAGTATTGTTCTGGGACAAAAACAGACACATAGATCAATGGAACAGAATACAGAACCCAGAAATGGGCTCTCAACTCTATGGTCAACTAATCTTTGACAAAGCAGGAAGGAATATTCAATGGAAAAAAGAGTCTCTTCAACAAATGGTGTTGGGAAGCTTCGACAGCCATATGCAGAAGAATGAAACTGGACCATTTCCTTTCACCATACACGAAAATAGTTTCAAAATGGATGAAAGACCTCAAAGTGAGACAGGAATCCATCAAAATCCTTAAGGAGAACACAGGCAGCAAAGTCTTCAGCCTCAGCCACAGCAACTTCTTGCTAGACACATCTCCAAAGGGCAAGGGAAACAAAGGCAAAAATAAGCTATTGGGACTTCATCAAAATAAAAAGCCTTTGTTCAGCAAGGGAAACAGTCAATAAAACCAAAAGACTACCAACAGAATAGGAGAAGATATTTGCAAATGACATATCAGATAAAGGGCTAGTATCCAAATATAAGAACTTATCAAACTCAGTACCCCCAAAACAAATAATCCAATCGCAAAATGGGCAGATTAGATGAACAGGTATTTCTCCAGAGAAGACATACAAGTGGCCAACAGACACATGAAAAAATGCTCCACATCACTCGGTATCAGGGAAATACATATCAAAACCACAGTGAGATACCACCTCACACCAGTCAGAATGGCTAAAATTAACAAGTCAGGAAATGACAGGTGTTAGCGAGGATGTGGAGAAAGGGGAACCCTCCTACACTTTTGGCGGGAATGCAAGCTGGTGCAGCCACTCTGGAAAACAGCATGGAGGTTCTTCAAAAAGTTGAAAATAGAGCTACCCTATGACCAGCAATTGCACTATCAGGTATTTACCCCCAAAGCTAAAAAGGTAGTGATCTGAAGAGGCATGTGCACCCCAATGTTTATAGAAGAAATCTCCACGATAACCAAACTATGGAAACACCCCAGATGTCCGTCCATAGATGAATGGTTTAAGAGGATGTGGTATATATATACACAGACACACTCACATATACATACAATGGAATATTACGTAACCATCAAAGAATGAAATCTTGCCATTTGCAACAACATGGTTGGAACTAGAGGGTATTATGCCAAGTGAAATGAGCCAATCAGAGAAAAAGACAATTATCCTATGTTCTCACTGATATCTGGAATTGGAGGAACAAGACAGAGGATCATAGGGGAAGGGAGGGAAAAAGGAAACAAGATGAAACCAGAGAGGGAGACAAACCATAAGGGACTCTGAATCTCAGGAGTCAAACTGAGGGTTGCTGGAGGGGAGGGGGGTGGAGGGATGGGGTAGCTGGGTGATGGACATTGGGGAGGGTATGTGCTATGGTGAGTGCTATGAATTGTGTAAGACTGATGAATCACAGATCTGTACCCCTGAAACAAATAATACACTATATGTTAATTTTTTTTAATGTTCCAAAAAAAAAAAAAGAAAAAAAAAAGGAAGAGAGAGAGAGAGAGAAAGAAAGATGTATGAACAGTCTGTAGAAGCTTCTTTGGTTAGAGATCCTCTCTTTTATTTCCCAATGGGTCTAAAAATCATTAGAAGCAGAGTTAAAACTTAATTATGAAGAAGAAGAAGAAGAAGAGGGGGAGGAGAGGGAGAAGGAGATGAGGAAGAAAAGGGGGGTGGGAAGGGGGTCAGGGAAAAGGGGGAGGGGTAGAGAGACGAGGCAGGGGGGCTGAGGGGGCAAAAGGAGGCTGAGGAAAAGCTTATTTGTGGGTCTGTTTTCTTGACGTAGATGCCTACTCATAAAAAGTACCTGCTTATTTCCACCTCTGCTATGTTGACATGTTTGTAATTTAAAGTCCCCATTGGGAAGTATTGCTAGAAAGAGAATAGCCACGTTAAAGAACAGGTACATTTTTAGGCTTCTGCTATATATTGCCAGATTACGCCAAAGGTAATGAGGGGAGGGAGTCTCATTTTCCAGTGCTCCCCAATAGCTTAGCCAGTTTATTAGGTGGGAAAGGACCTCTATTTGTTGCTGGAATTTTCATTTTTTAAAATTACAAACTATTCAATGATTTCAACAAGATTTAATAGAGCTTTTGTATTCTGTTCTCTGTTCCATTAAAAAAGCACTTTGGAGGTTAATAAGGAAATGTCTGACCTATTCCTCTCCCTCATATATTCGAGGAGCTAAAGGGGCTAAATACTATGCTCAACATTCTTGAGACAGGAGACAGTAGGAGGCCTGAAAAAATGTGTGAATCTGGGAGGACAAGGATAGGTCTATGGTCCATGTAACTGGTAGGCAGGGAAGACTTCATGGAGGAGGTGTGATTGGTACTGGGTCCACAAGGTGGGTAGGATTTGAGTAGGTGGAAGAAATGTGATAAGACATTGCAGGTGGGAGTTCAGGCAGGAACAGAGAGCAAAGTCTTGTGTTCAAACTGAGCAGGGTGTGTGCATTGGTTCAGGTTCTCTGGGAAGCAGAGGGTAAAGGGAAAGTGAGGATTTGACTAGAGGAAATGCCTGTGAGAGAACACACAAGAAGAAGCTGGAGGAGACTGGGAGAGCTATCAGACTGTGATGCATATCAGTGAAGGAGAGAGGAAAGGAAGATCGAGTGAAAGCTTCCAGGACTTTCTTGCTTTGTGATAACATTTGGGAAGGGTTGTCAGGGAGTCCTTGAACCAATGTTGACCACCAGAGGAGTTCATGTCTCCCAGGAACAGGCTGCCTTAGTATCTCTGCTGCATCCAGTCAGCATCTGGGAGCAGCCTGTAGGAAGCTGGACATTGAAATCTTGGTACAAATGTGATGATGGATCTCACAACATAGCAGTTAGGATTGTGAGCTAATTCCCTGGCATTGGAGGTCTATGAGGTGCATTCTCATGGCTGCCATAACACAATGGGGAAAGAATGAAAAGACTGGCCTCACCGGGCAGAGTGCATTTATCCAGAGGTAGGAGAGGTTTCCTACTTTCATCTTCAGAGAAGTATCTTGATTTCTATGGCTGGACAGAGGACATGGTGGTGATGGAAGCTTTACTAATGCAGCCTCTCCCCTCATAAACCCCAGGAGCTAGGGTGTGCACTGTCAGGTCAACAAAGTTCATGTTGGATATGGTGGATGGGCCCTCGACATCCATTCCTCCTTCCAGTGTACTTTCCTCTATGGCAGAGTCTGGAAAGCTGAACACTACATTTTCTAGATTCCACTATAGCTTTCATTCTGGATGCAAATTAAGTTCTGCCCGTTATTTGTACCTTTGGAACATATGGAAGGCAGAAGTTAGGCAGAGGCCATCCTGCTGTTTTTCAGATTTGTTTGTTTGTTTTGTTTTCTTGCTGACAGTTGAGATCATGAAGACTTTACTTTTTTATATAGGAGCATTTTAGTGTTCATTCTCCAGCTTCAAGAGTTGGACAAGCTTTTTTTTTAAAAAAAAATTTTAAAATTTTTTAATAAACATATAATGTATTATTAGCCCCAGGGGTATAGGTCTGTGAATTGCCAGGTTTACATACTTCACAGCACTCACCATAGCACATACCTTCCCCCATGTCCATAACCCCACCACTCTCGCCCTACCCTCTTCCCCCCACTGCCACCCTCAGTTTGTTCTGTGAGATTAAGAGTCTTTATGGTTTGTCTCCCTCCCAATCCCATCTTGTTTTATTTATTCTTTTCCTAACCCCAACCCCCCCACGTTGCATCTCCCCTTCCTCATATCAGGGAGATCATATGATAGTTGTCTTTCTCTGATTAGCTTATTTCGCTAAGCATAATACCCTCTAGTTCCATCCACATCATTGCAAATAGCAAAAAGAGTTGGACAAGCTTTAAGAGTCGTGGGGGTGGCAGCTTCCTGATCTCTAAAACCACAGCTACAGTGGTGTGTGCTGGATAATTCCACTAGTTCCTTCCGGACTCTCCAGTTCCTGGCACTGGCAGAGGATACACTCCCTGGAGGGCTAGTTCAGCAATGCTGTTTTGGGAATCATTTCTAAAGGTCAGACTGATACTGCTTTTCCTTTGCAATGATTTTTGTTTGGTTTTGTAATAGATTTTATATCTTTTTCTTTACCATACATTATTAAATATTATTGGCTATATTACCTATGCTGTATTTCTCATCTTCGTGACTTACTGATTTTATAAACTGGAAGTTTTTATGTCTTAATCCCCTTCACCTATTTCACCCACCCCCCAACCCTCTCTTCTCTGGCAACCATGTTTGTTCTCTGCATTTAAGAGTCTGGTGGTGTTGTGTTTTTAAAATTATTTCTTTGCTCATTAGATTTGTGTTTTTAGAGTCCACATGTAAGTGAAATCGTATGGTATCTGTCTTTCTCTGACTTAGTTCACTTAGAATCATACCCTCTAGGTCCATCCATGTTGTCACAAATTACAAGATTTACAAATTAATGGCCAAGTAATATTCCTCTGTGTGTGTGTGTGTGTGTGTGTGTGTGTGTGTGTACCACATCTTCTTTATTCATTCATCTATGGATGGACACCTGGTTGCTTCCACAGTAAATAATGCTGCAGTAAACATAGGTGTGTATATATATACATTCAAATTAATGTTTTCATATTCTTTGGGTAAATACCCAGTAGTAGAATTACTGGATCATATGTATTTCTGTTTTTCACTTTTTGAGGAATCTCCATATTATTTTCTGCCATTGTATTTTTTTTATAGCAGTTGTAGGTTCACAGCAAAATTGAATGAAAAATACAGTTAGTTCCACATATCCTCTGCCTCTCCCTAACCTCCCCCATTATCAATATTCTAACAGCAGTGTGGTACATTTGTTACAATCAGTAATCTTTTGTTGACACTTTATTGTCATTCAGAGCATGTAGTTTACATTAGGGTTCATTCTTGATGTTGTACATTCTATGGCCTTTCACAATTATGTGACATTTTTCATGATTATATCATCCTACAGAGTAGTTTCACTGCCCTAAAAATCCTTTGTGCTTCCCTTATTCATCCTTCCTTACCTATAACCCTTGCCAAGCACTGGGGTTTGGTTTTGTTTTGTTTTTACTGTCTCCCGTAGTTTGCCTTTTCGGAGCGTAACTGGAATCATACAGTGAGTAGTCTTTTTAGATTGGGCTTCTTTCACTTATAAATATGCCTTTAAGTTTCCTTCATGTCTTTTCATGACTCAGTAGCTCATTTTTATTTAACACGATTAATAGTCCGTTGTATGGATATACCACAGTTTATGTATCTATTCATGTACCACAGTTTATGTATCTATTCATGTACTGAAGGACGTGTGGGTTGCTTCCCAAGATTTTGTAAGTGCCTACTTCCCTATATTAAATACCCGGGTTAGTTTCCATCTCCTGTACTTTACACTGACTGCTATAGAAGAGAAGGTGCATATTAAGATAGATAATGTTAGCATGAGGCTGAAGTCATAACAAAGTGGGACCCAGAGGAGAAATAGGTTCACTTGACCATTGCTTTTCTAATTTACATGTTTATCAAGTTCGCTGAACTCCTGAGACATCTCCACCTTGTTCTGTTCCCTGTGGGAATGAAGAGATTACTGTCACTGACTATGCTCAAAAGATAATTAAGGGTTTAAGTTTTAGGCTTTACCATGTACAAACCAGCAGAACTGGGCTTTCCTTGCCTCTTTGTCTTTGCTCCTACAGAGAGTTCTCTCAGGACCAAGAGCACACTGACCTTTTTCGCATCTGAGGGTCTTTCCATTTGTGTCAGGGATAGCCCTTCCTCCAGCTTAACCATATATCTGACCCTTTTGTATCCTTCAGGTTTTAGTTCAAATGTTACTTCCTAATATAATGTAAACCCTCACTGTTGTTTTCTATAATATCTCCTTTTCTTACAGAGAGATGTACTTCATTCAGGCCATAAGAATCTCAAGCTTTATTTCTGATTAAGCTTCATATCCCAACAGTTAAATATGAATGACTATATAGAAGGGAATCGTTTTCATTATCTGTTGCTGTATAGCAAATCATATCAAAACTTGGTAGCTGAGGACAACAATTTGTTATCAGCTCTCAGAATTCTCTAAGTTAAATGGCTTCAACTGGGTGGGTCTTCTGTTGGTCTTTCTTGCAGTTTCTCATATAGCAGCAGTCGGCTGGTGGCTACGTCTGGCACATCCGAAATGGCTTTACTCACATGTCTGGTACTTCAGCAGGGATGACTGGAAGCCTGGATCCAGCTGGATACTGGTATGGCTAGCTTTTCTCTTCCAGATAATCTCAGCTCCTGTCCCTGGCCCCACCTGCTGTCTTCATGTGGTTTCTCCAGCAGGGTAGCTAAACTTCTTATGTAGCATCCTCAGCCTCCCAACAGCATAAAAGCAGAAGCTGCCAGGTCTTCTTAAGACATATTATTGAAGCAGTCACAACATCACTTTTGCTACATCTTTTGACTAAAGCAAGTTACAGAGCCAACCCAGATTCCATGTGGAAGGAGACTATACAGGAATGTGAATACCAGGAAGCCTGGTGCATTAGGGTTCATCTTTGCAGACTAGCTACCGCAGTACTTAAACATTGTCAGTCAGTGGACCTCACCAACATCCATTAAGCTGGCTAATGAGTAATAATGATGATCATTCATGATGATGATGATGATGAATGAGGAGAATTCTATCTGCTATTTAAAACAATTTTTCTCCTTGGAAATTGAGATAGTTCATAGGAAACCATAGGAAGATTCTCCAAGCACTGGGAGCCAAATGACAGTCTAAGAATCAAGAAAGTTAAGAGCTATATGTGATGGATGATATTAGCCATCTGGAAAAGTCTTTAGGACTGATCTCTTAATCATTCAAGAAGAAAAGTAGCCATCAAATTTCATAAATTGGAGGGTATTGGTAACCTTAAACAGAGAGGTTTCATTGGAGAGTTGGGTTGGAAGCCAGAATAGAGTGGGTTAAGGAGTGAGTGGCAAGTGACAACATGGGCAGAGAAGTTTAGCAACTTTTTCAAAGATGTAGCCAGGGGTTTTGATGCACAAGTAGTAGGATGGGAAATGGAAGGGAAAAGGAAGGGAATTGGGTACGATTTTTCTGGATGGTAATTAGGCAGCAGATAATAAAAACCTTGAATATATTAATGTCTTTTGGCCTACGTATACAACTTCTAAGAAAATAACTTAATGAAGTAATCAGACATGTGCAAAGATTCATATAACAAGAAAATCACTTAACGGCTTAGTCAGTTGAACATCTGACTTGATTTTGGCTCAGGTCATGATCTTATGCAGTGTGGAACCTGCTTGAGATTCTCTCTCTCTCTCTCTCTCCCTGCCCCTGCCCCTCTCCCTCCCCCTGCTCATGCTCTTTCTCTGTCTCTCAAAGAAATAAACAAATAAATAAGTAAATAAATCACACACACAAAAGGAATAGGTATAAAGAAAATACCTGTGTAACCACCATCCAGGAGAACAAGTAAAACAGTGCTCCCCTTGTGCTCTTTCTTACTGTAAGTAGGAACTGTAAGTAACAATTGTCTTAACTTTCAGTCATTTCTTTGCCTTTCCTATATAATCGATTTTAAATTTCTTCATCGTTGATGCATATGGTTCCAGTTTATTATTTTCTACTGCTGTACGAGTACCTTCCATCTGAATGTACATTCTTTCTGTTATAAATATATATGTGTAGGGGTATGTGTCTATGTGTTTAAATACTAATGTGCCAAGAAAACAGAATGCTGTGAACATAGAATTCTATACCCAGTGAAAATATCTTCCAGGAATGAGGGTAAAAGAAACTTGTTTTCAGATAAAAACACTAAGAGAGTTTGTCAGCATCAGACTTGCTCTAAAGGAAAATGCTAGTGTATATAACTTGGCACACTCAAGATATCATCCCACGGGCTTCTTGCTTCCACTGTTGCCTTGGGGAGAAGAGCTTTTAATCTATTGGTTGCTCTTTTTGAGGTAAATTACATTTTATTGCTGGCTGCTTTTAAGATTTTGTTTGTATTTGATCTTTTGGATTCCATCTTCACATAGTCTTTGGCCAGGATATTCTGTATTTCCTTACCAGCTTTCTGATGCCTTTGAATATGTTTTCAACATGGTTACTTTGTTTTTGGTGGGAGTGTCTGCTCTGAAGGGTTTAACAACTTACAGATAAAACTATTGCTAACTATGTATATTAACTATCTGGGGGGGGGGAGATTCTAACAGAAGACTGGCTGTTGCCAAGAGTCAGGAAAAAGATGAGAGAGGAAGTAAGCTTTTGGGAGAGCTCTGTCTGGCTCTACATAAGTGGTAAGGATACAAACTGACTGATGTGAGATCTGGTCAGTTTTCCCAGTGTATCTCTGTAATGGTTCCAGACAGATAGAGAGCCATGGAGTGCATCCAACTAGCTTTCCCATTCTCACTCTGTGGCTGTCCTGATGACTTTCATAGTTCCCAGAAGATGAAAAGATGTATGTACAAATGGAACCATCTAGGTAGTGGTATTTCTTGCTATAAATTAATACTTTGCCCTTAGAGTGTATTGATTGGTCCCTTGTACGTTGAATCATGTGACCCCATTCTTTTGAGTTCTGTCAATTCTTGGGACTCTGACAAAGTTGAGCAAGAAAGCTGAGGACCAAATCCTAGACCACATGGACTCTCCAAAAGTAATGACCTTGGAACCCCTCATTGGCAGCCACCTGGTCTTTCTATCTAATATCTTCATTTTACTTCATTTAAGTGCAGTTTGAGGGTCGCCTGGGTGACTCAGTCGGTTAGACGTCATAATCCCTTGATCCTGGGATCAAGACCCAGTTGGGCTCCCTGCTCAGCAGGGAGTCTACCTCTCCCTCTCCCTCTACCCCTCCCCACTGCCTCTCTCCTTCCCCCTCCCCCTCAGCTCATGCTCTGTCTCTCGCTTTCTGTCTCTCAAATAAATAAAATCTTTCAAAATTTAAAAAAAATAAGTGCAATTTGATTAAGGATAACACTTGTTATGATGGGCACTGGGTGTTATATGTAGATGATGAATCACTAAATAAATGCATACATACATACCTACCTACAATTTTAAGTGCAATTTGAATAAGCTGTTGAAATACTCTCTCAGTTGTTATTTTTATCTCTCACATCCAGACACACCCTTCTATATATTTTGATGCTGGTCTAGAATGAAAAGAATGCTATTTCTATGTTGTCAGGCAGCCTGTAATGCTAGAGGAGGAAGAAGGGACTGGAGCCTTCCTCTGCTTCCTGAATGTTGCCTGTTTCTGTGAGCATCACCTTAGCACCACTTCTTTATCCCAACCCCCCTTTCCCATAAGCAGCTTAATCCAGTCTGTTGTTCCCAGTGTTGTAGAACCAAATGCATTCTGCTGTCTCAGAGATAACCTGTGTAGGCTGCCTGGTGCCCTCACTTCAGAGGTCACCTTCCTCCTCTGAGTTCCTAAGTTTTATTAATTCCAATTTTGTTTTTTTGTTTCCCAGTTCTAGGGGTGGGAAGTGCTTTTGTAGTTGCTACCTCTGTGACACTTCTTCTTGCTCTTTCATATACTTAGTTAATAACTTTATACCTAGATAGCAATTATATTTTCTCTATTCTAGTAACTGGTATGGTTTCTGTCTCTTGACTGTAACTTGAATGATACAGATATGTGTATGAGCTGCAATTTCCTGCCCTTTCTTTTATTGAAATTGGCAAGAAGATATTTACTCATGTCTAAGGATCTGTATATGATTTGCGAAAAACAAAAACAAGATGAGCTCATATCAAACAATTTGTCAAAAGAGGAAGAAAACTAGAAGAAATAAATGAACAATATATTTAGTGGCACATTTTGTAGCTGTTTGATTTTTCTCCCATTCTCCATAACTGAGCAGTTGCTCAAAGTGCTCTTATATCTTTTTCTTAGTTCTGGAAGCCAATAAATCCCAAAATAACACCATTACAGTAAAACAAGCTGCATAGCCCAAAGATGGATTTACTGGAATGATGTCAAATGATTGTGTCCATAGTATTGAGTGCTTATTTTAGGACTTTCTTACAGCTGACATGTCAAAAGGTTATTATTTTGCCTTGAGGAGAGACTTGAAAGTATACTCTAGAGGAAAAGAGCATGGCTCAACAATTGCTTACTTCTGGGAGGGTCATGGGGCTGCCTGAAGGGCAAAGGAAGAACAACTGAGGGACATGTTTTGAATTTGAATAGTTTTTAGCCAAAATTGCCTCCAAGAGAAGAAATAGTTTTGCTGGTATTTCAAAGAAGTAAGCCAGTCCTGAGGCTTAAACTAAAACTGGAATTAAAAAATTGTGGCTTTGTGTAATTATTCTGGCTTAGAATGTTGAATATTGCTCAGGAACATACATGCTTTGGATCTGTTTAGGATGTCCCAGTTTGAGGGGTGCCTGGGTAGCTCAGTCAGTTAAGCATCCAACTCTTTTGGGGGGAAGGGTTTCCTTTTTTAATTTAAATTCAATTAATTAACATATAGCATATTATTAGTTTCAGAGGTAGAGTTGAGTGATTCATCAGTTGCATAGAACACTCAGTGCTCATTCCATCAAGCGTCCCCCTTAATGTCCATCACCTAGTTATCCCCCCACCCCAACAACCCTCAGTTTGTTTCCCAAGATTAAGAGTCTTTTATGGTTTGTCTCCCTCTCTGATTTCATCTTGTTTTATTTTTCCCAGGTTTGTTTATTTTACTAACCAGAATCATGCTGTATGTATTTTTTTTTAAGATTATTTATTTATTTATTTGACAGAGATCACAAGTAGGCAGAGAGGCAGGCAGGGAGAGGAGGAAGCAGGCTCCATGCTGAGCAGAGAGCCCGATGTGAGGCTCGATCCCAGGACCCTGGGATCATGACCTGAGCTGAAGGCAGAGGCTTTAACCCACTGAGCCACTCAGGTGCCCCTGTATTGTTCTTTGATGTACTTGTTGGTGATGTTCTCAGCCTAGCACACTCCTTTTATCCATTATATATTCCATAGAATTAGTGTCACTGTTTGGGTTGCTTCATTCTGCTATTATAGTTATGCCCACCTTTGTGCATGAAATTGAGCACAGGGGCTGGAATTTGAGGGGAAGAGTGCCAGTTTGAGCCCTTAGCAATCTGAGGTGAAGGCATATTGACTTGGCATTGAGCAGGTGGCAGGCCGTGCATGCTGATTGGGCAGTCACTCCTCACAATCTCAGTGCAGCTCTTTCTGCCTGCAGGTCTTGTCCCTGTGCTTAATAAAACCACCTTTTTTGCACTTAGGACATCTCAAGAATTTTTCCTGACTGTTTCCAGACCCTGACCATCATATCACATCAGTACTACTCTTCCAGAGAATCACCTACTTAAGGCATAAATTTTCATTTTCCCTGAAAGCTGGAACCTCCCTCCATCATAGGTCTAGTTTACAAAGATGTAGCTCAAGGCAGGGTTTATGGAAATAATTGTCTGTTTTTGTTCTCCTCTTTTCCAGGCACTGTACCAAAGTTGCTTGGATCAAATGGCATTGTGTATCCAAAGCATTTAACTCAGGATCCCTTGCTGCAGTCTTCACATTTCCACCAGTAAAACCTCCATTCTAATCTTTATCTTGCCTTATTCATACAACTTTCTTAATTATCCTCTTCTGTCAAATGTAAATTATCTTCTAAGAAGGCAGACTAGTAGACATCATATTCTGTGAATAACATAATTCATATGGCTGTTGTAACATAAAAGTGGGAATATAAAAGGACCTATATGGTTGTAAGGCATCTTCATTTTGCTTAAAGTGCTAAAATACTAGCTCTGAGTGGACCATAAGTGGCTAGGTATGTATTTTATAATCCCTAGAATGAATAAACACATAGACATGAAGAGATATAGCCCAAATGACAATAGATAAATTAAAAATATTAAAGAATGTTCAAACAATGAAAGCAAAACAGCAAAGGGGAAAATGGAGAAACAAAAAATGAAGGGAACAAATAGAAAACAAGTAATAAAATAGAAATCCAACCATATCAATAATTACATTAAATGTAAATGGTCTAAACATACCAAATATATATAAAGACAAAGATTGGTCAAACAAGCAAGACTAAAATATATACTGTCTATAAGAAACTCGTTTCAAATGTAATTAAAGTGAAAGGATAGAGTAAGGTATATTGTACAAACACTATCAAAAGAAAGAAGGAATGAATATACTAACATAAGACAAAGCACAGTTAGAGCATAGAAAATTGCCAAGGATAAAGGGAGATTTGTAGGTTAATAAAAGAGTTAATATACCAAAAAGATGTAACAGTCTTAAATGTGAATGCACCTAACAACAGAGCTTCATAACTACCATACAATAATGATAGAAGACTATAACACTCTTCTCTCTGTAATAAATAGAACTAATAGGAAGAAATTCAACAAGGATGTAAAAAATTGACCAATACCATCAAGTCACTGGATCTAACTGGACAGTTATAGAATATGCCATTCCATGATACAAGAATACACATTCTTTGTTTTTTGTTTTGTTTTTAGAGAAGGGGCAGGGCAGAGGGAGAGGGAGAGAGAGAAACTCCTAAACAGTCTCCACATCCAGCGTGGAGCCCAAAGCAGTGCTGGATCTTACACCCTGAGATTATGACCTGAGCCTAAATCAAGAGTTAGATGCTCTGACTTCTAAGCCTATTTAGTCTGCTGAGCCACCCAGGCACTCCAAATATACAATTCTTTGTAAGTGCAAAAGGAATTTTCACCAAGATAGACCATATTCTGGGCTATGAAATATACCTTAACACATTTAAAAACATTGAATTTATACTAAGTGTGTTTTCTGTTATAAGGGAATTAAATTAGAAACCAGTAACAGAGGGCACCTGGGTGGCTCAGTGGGTTAAGCCGCTGCCTTCGGCTCAGGTCATGATCTCAGGGTCCTGGGATCAAGTCCCGCATCAGGCTCTCTGCTCAGTGGGGAGCCTGCTTTCCTCTCTCTCTGTCTCTCACTGCCTGTCTCTCTGTCTACTTGTGATCGCTCTCTAATAAATAAATAAATAAAATCTTTAAAAAAAAAAAAAGAAAAGAAACCAGTAACAGAAAGATAATCTGGAAAATCCCCAAATAACACATTTCTAAATAATCCACAGGTCGGAGAGGAAATCTCAAGGGAAATTGGAAAATGTTGCTCTGAGTGAAAATAAAAATGCAATTTGTGAGCTACAGCTAAATTAGTGTTTAGATGGAAATTTATAGCACTTATAAATGCTCATATTAGAAAATGCTTATTTTAAAGGTGATGTATGGAATTGTTGAATCACTATATTGTACACCTGAAACTAACATTACAGTGTATATTGGCTAACGGGGATTTAATTAAAAACTTAAAAAAATAAAACTGATCTTTTTCCTAAAATCTGCTAATAGAAAAAAAGTTAATATACTTATATTAAAAATGCTCATATTAGAAACAAAAGAAGGATTTCAAAACAATAATCTGACCCTCCCCCTTATAAAACCAAGAAGATTAAGTTAAACAAAAAGCAATCAGAGTAAAAAGCTTCTAAGATAAATAAGTGAATTTAGCAGTTTCCCAGCATATAAAGCCAATATGTAAAGGTAAGAGCAGAACTCATTGATATTAAGAATAGAAAAAAATGATAGAGAAAAGTCAATGAAGCCAAATGCTAGCTCTTTGAAAGGGATGAAAAATTGATAAACATATAGCCAGAATGGTGAGGTATAAAAAGAGAAAAGATATTGAAAACACATATTCAAACAAATACTTGTACATGAATATTTTTATATGTATTATTCACCATAGCCAAAAAGAGAAACAACTGTAATATTCATTAGCTGATGAATAGATAAACAAAATATGGTACATTTATACATGGAATATTTTTCAGCCTTAAAAAGGAATGAAATACTAATACATAGTACAATGTGGATGAGCCTTGAACCATTATGCCAAGAGAAAGAAGTCATATTCAAAAGGTCATATATTTTATGATTCCACTGAAAAACACAGACTACCAAAATGCAAGAAGAATTTGGTAATGTGAATAGTCCTACACCTAGTAAAGAAATTGAAATTATAGTTAAAAATCCTCAAATCTATGGTCAACTAATCTTCGACAAAGCAGGAAAGAATGTCCAATGGAAAAAAGACAGCCTCTTCAATAAATGGTGCTGGGAAAATTGGACAGCCACATGCAGAAAAATGAAATTGGACCATTTCCTTACACCACACACAAAAATAGACTCAAAATGGATGAAGGACCTCAATGTACGAAAGGAATCCATCAAAATCCTTGAGGAGAACACAGGCAGCAACCTCTTCGACCTCTGCCGCAGCAACATCTTCCTAGGAACAACACAAAAGGCAAGGGAAGCAAGGGAAAAAATGAACTACCGGGATTTCATCAAGATCAAAAGCTTTTGCACAGCAAAGGAAACAGTTAACAAAATCAAAAGACAACTGACAGAATGGGAGAAGATATTTGCAAACGACATATCAGATAAAGGACTAGTGTCCAGAATCTATAAAGAACTTAGCAAACTCAACACCCAAAGAACAAATAATCCAATCAAGAAATGGGCAGAGGACATGAACAGACATTTCTGCAAAGAAGACATCCAGATGGCGAACAGACACATGAAAAAGTGCTCCATATCACTCGGCATCAGGGAAATACAAATCAAAACCACAATGAGATATCACCTCACACCAGTCAGAATGGCTAAAATCAACAAGTCAGGAAATGACAGATGCTGGCGAGGATGCGGAGAAAGGGGAACCCTCCTACACTGTTGGTGGGAATGCAAGCTGGTGCAGCCACTCTGGAAAACAGCATGGAGGTTCCTCAAAATGTTGAAAATAGAACTGCCCTATGACCCAACAATTGCACTATTGGATATTTACCCTAAAGATACAAATGTAGTGATCCAAAGGGGCACATGCACCCGAATGTTTATAGCAGCAATGTCCACAATAGCCAAACTATGGAAAGAACCTAGATGTCCATCAACAGATGAATGGATCAAGAAGATGTGGTATATATACACAATGGAATACTATGCAGCCATCAAAAGAAATGAAATCTTGCCATTTGCGACAACATGGATGGAACTAGAGGGTATCATGCTTAGCGAAATAAGTCAAGCGGAGAAAGACAACTATCATATGATCTCCCTGATATGAGGAAGTGGTGATGCAACATGGAGGCTTAAGTGGGTAGAAGAAGAATAAATGAAACAAGATGGGATTGGGAGGGAGAGAAACCATAAGTGACTCTTAATCTCACAAAACAAACTGAGGGTTGCCGGGGGGAGGGGGTTTGGGAGAAGGGGGTGGGATTATGGACATTGGGGAGGGTATGTGATTTGGTGAGTGCTGTGAAGTGTGTAAACCTGGTGATTCACAGACCTGTACCCCTGGGGATAAAAATATATGTTTATAAAAAATAAAAAATTAAAAAAAAATCTTCCAACCACCACAACAACAAAATTCTAGACTCAGATGGTGTCACTGGTGAATTCTACCAAACATTTGAAGAGAAAAATTTCTACCTAATTTTAATTCCATTCATACTTATTTTTACTCTGGAACATAGGAGGAGGTGGAAAAGCTATTTTATGAGGCCAGAATTACCCCATTATCTAAAGCAGAAAATGATAAGACAAGAAAGAAAAGCTACAGACAAATATCCCTCAACACCATGTCAGAAAATAAGATCTAGGAATATGTAAAAAAGATAATACATCATGACCAAGTGATATTCATTCCAGGACTGCAAGGCTGTTTCAACTTATAATTTCGACTTATTGGTTGAAAATCAATCATTGTAATTCACCATATTAACAGACTAAAGTAGAAAATCCACACAATCATCTCAATAGATGCAAAAACCAAAAAAGGATTTGACAAAATTGAACATCCATTAATGAGCAAAACTCTCAGAAAACTAGGAATAGAAAGGAATTTCTTGAACTTGACAAAGAATATCTGCAAAATAACTACATCTTACTTAATGGTTAAAAAAGAATACCTGAATGCTAAGATAAAAAATAAGGGGAATATGTAGAAAAGAAGATAGAAACTGTTTCTATTGGCAAATGATGTGATTGTTCATGTAGGAAAATTCATGGAATCTAAAAAAAAAAAAAAAATTCTAGAACTAATAAATTAATTTAGCAATATTACAGGATACAAGAACAATATATAAAAATTAGTCATTTTTATATATTTGCCAGTAAACAATTCAAAATTGGAATTTTTAAAATTTATGAGAGCACACACAGAAAAGGAAATATTTAGCTGTAAATACTACAAAATACATTCAGAATCTATATACTAAAAATTATAAAATACAAATGAAAGAAGTCAAGGAAGATAATATGTTGTATCCATGAATTCTAAGACTCCATATTGTTAACTTGTCAATTTCCCTCAAATTGATCTATAGATTTTATGTGATCCCAATCAAATTCCCAGCAGGAATTTTTTTAGATAACAGCAAGCAGATTCTGAATTTAGATGTAAAAGCCAGTGAATTCAAAGGGCCAAAAAAATTTTGAAAAAGAACAACAAAAGACTCATACTATCTGATTTTAAGACTTAACTACAAAGTTGCAATAATCAAGAAAGTGTGGTTATTGGTAAAGGCCTGTGATTACAGGCATGCACATTGCCTCCAACCTACATATTTCTCTTTTCCAACTTACATATCTCTCTCTTATACTGAAACAAGTGGAATCAGGGATATTTTGTATTCCAAAGCAGGCCTGTGACAGAGACTTCTACTTATCCTCAAATATTTCCTCTTCCTTCTTTTTTAGTAATAGAATCCCTGACTTTTAATGGGACACAAGGTGGCCCAACTGGAGGCTATATTTTTCCTCCTCTCTTGTAAGTAGGTGTGGCCGTATAACTAAATTCCAACCAATGGGGATGTGATCAGAAGCATTTTCAAGTATCTTCCAGTTTGTGCCCTTACATGGAAAGTGAGGCTGGAATGCAAGCCATCTGGGAACAGGCAGGAAAGGGCAGCATCCTAGAGCATGCATGGAACAACTCAGAGGGATCGAGGCTTCTGGAACCTAACAGAGCAAAGTAAACCTACCATCTATTTTATTTATGCTAGTGTTATTTAATATGTTAAACAATTTAAAAAAAATATGTTAAACAATTAAAACAACATACTAGAGTCTGATGCTTAACCAACTGAGCCACCCAGATGCACCGTGGAATATTTTAAATGTATTCATTTCAAGGATATTTCGATATTGCAAATTATCAATAATAGATTTAGCTTGTGAGGATTCCTTTCACTTACTGTTTGTAGAAAATCAGTCCTATGATATTCATATCTCAATTTAAACCTTCACTTATAGATAAGTAGTGGTTTCTATGAGAATTCTTTGCAAGTATATTGAAAAAAATAAACTTGCTCCACAATTTATTTTTATTAATTATCATAAATTATTATTTTAAAGATTTATTATTTTACTAAATAACATCAACTCTGGATAATTTTTTCTTTGCCTACATGAGTAAGGATAATAATAATAGTTACCATTTATTGAGTACTTACAATGTGCCAGGCATTGTGCTAGATCCTTTATATACATTGTCTTAAATAATTTTCACAACAAGCACAACCCTGTGTGACAGATATTTTAAAAAGATTTTTTATTTATTTGAGACAGAGAGCAAAGTGAGGAAAGGAGAGCATGAGTGGTGGTGGGGTGGGCAGAGGGAGAGGAAGAAGGCTCCTGCTGAGCAGAGAGCCAGAGACTGGGCTCAATCCCAGGATCCTGGGATTATAACCTGAGCTGAAGGCAGATGTTTAACTGATTGAGCCACCCAGGTACTTGTTGTGTGACAGATATTTGATCTCCACATTACAGTTGAGGAAATGGAGTCTCAGAATTAGTTACTGACATTTATCCAGTAAGAACGTAGCTTAGCCAAATTCTAAATCCTTGCTTTTAATCATTTCAGGAACTTCACTGCATGGCTGAATGCCAAAACATTTGAGTAAAAAGTTGGGGGGAAATCAGTTACTTGGTGTCATATAGACTTTCATTTGTTTTGCTGAGTTCAATTGTATTGAATTCCATTATTTGGATTTCTTATGTGGCTAAAAATCCAAGGAAATTGGTTGAATTCTATCAGCTCTAAAGTTTCCAAATCATTTGGAAGCATGTAACTCTTTTAGGAAAAGAATTCTTAAGAATCTCAATTATATGATTAAATGGCAATCACACCCACACATCATGTACAAAAAAATGTGGTAATAAGGGAAGAGAAATAATTGTGGTTATAATTAAATAACAACATAATAATTAAATATTAGAGTAGTAATGTTAGAATTGGAAGTTGTAGAAGTTTAAATGAAATTTCTGTCTTCAATTAAGAAGTAATATCTTTATATTAATTTAAAATATTGGGGGAAAAAACCTATTTCAAAAAGTCTGCCTTCCTCTTGCCAGACTACTCTGCAGGATCCTAGTAAGCTTTCACAGATTTTTTTTTGAAGTTAGGTTTATAAACTAAGAAGAATTCTCTAAGCCTTACATAGTTTACTACAATAAGCAAAAACTCTGTTGGAAGATAAATTTTAAAATAAGTAAATAAGTTAAGTTTAAAAACCTCTATGAATGAATCTTTGTGAACCAGTATTTAGAGTATTCTTTTGGTAATCTAGAAACTGTAATCTGTTGTCCAAAATCCTTATCTTTTTTGTGTTACATTTCCTATTGCTATCAAAAAAGAATACATAATGACAACTGAAAATATTTCACACCTAAGAAAGAAATCTTATTGAAAAGAATAAAGAGTCATAGATAGGATAAAAATAAACCAATCATAAATATTTTGTGGTAGTTTCAAATAGAACAGTCATAGAGCTCATGATAAACACATAAAAAGACTTTACCCATAGCGTGAAATCCAAAAACACCTTTCAGGTCTCTCTTGATTGACCCTGAATAAAAGTCTTACTTCAGGTGACAAAAAAAGGTCCATTAATGTTGCTCATGCATTTCAACATAAAAATGGAATGGAATCATTGACTACAGGTAGAAATGTGCAAAACTACTCAAGATAAATATGCTGCTTTGAGGCTACACATTCACTCCACTTTTGTCTGCCAGCTTGATTTTTGAATTGGGCACTCATGGATAAAAGGTATGTGATCTGAAAAAATAGTGTGTGTCTTTTAAAAGGCAGTGTCATGTAATGTCATTCCTTTTGGCAAAATTTATGTTACACGGTATTAGACTATGGCCTAGCTAATGTAACATGATGCATTAAAAACTGCACATCATGATTGCAATATGTGTCAGAACAATGAATTGTTATATCAGATACCTGTTCAGCTGTAAATAGGGCCCTCTCTAAGTCACTGACAAAAGGATTATATTCTCTAGATGCCTGTAGAGAATTTTTATTATCTAAAACATGTAGCCATCCAACATTCATACTCTGTGAACTGTGGCCATTTAAGTTACATGTTTACTACATGTACACAATGAGAATGCAACACATTATGGAAGCCACAGTTGGAGATGTTTTTGTTTTCATTGGCATATTCCAAAGATCCAATGGTTATATCTTCCCCTCCCCACAGCAGAGACATATCCATGGAATTCTAATGGATTCTCTATTAGTTAGAAAGTCCTTTGGACTGCTAGTAAGAGAAAGCCCATAAAGAATAGCATAAATACATAAGGATTTGTTTTTATCACCTGAGTAGCAACGTACGGCTGCTGGTTTGGTTTTGATTTTGGTTCTGAGACAGTAGCTCAGTGATGTCAGGATGGTGTCTCTGAAAAGTTTATCTTTTCCTTATGATTGAAAGATGGATGTTTTAATTTCAGTTACTCCATCTACTTTTTAAAAAAAGATTTATTTATTTATTTGCCAGGGGGAGAGAGAGAGAGAGAGAGAGCAATCACAAGTAAGCAGAGAGGTGGGAGGCAGGGGGCAGGGGGAAGTAGGCTCTTGACAAGCAGAGAGCCTGATGCAGGGATTGATCCCACAGCCCTGAAATCATGACCTGAGCCGAAGACATAGGCTTAACCCACTGAGCCACCCAGGCACCTCTCCATCTACTTTCATGAAAGGAATGGGCATAAGGCAGATCCCTGTCTTTACTGCTCTTATGAAGATATCCAAATCAATTCCAGCAACTACCTACATATCCCACTTATATGTAATTGTCCAGAACTGTTTACCTGGAGACCTCTAGTCACAAGGGAAGTTGAGAAAATAGGCCTTGCAATGGAGCAGGCAAGGAAGAAGGGTTTGGGGAATGAACATTGGGTAGACCAGTTAGTAGTGTCTATTATAGATGCTACTAATAATTTATAAACAGAGCAGAAGTACAGTATGGGGAAGGCTTTAAAAAGTGATGAATTCATATGGTAAAAAATTTGCTATTGACTTGTACTTCACACCACACACAAATATGAATTCTAGTGGAATGTGGGTGTAAATGTGTGAAAGATAAAAATCATCTATAATAAAAGACAAGATAATATCTTTATGACCTTGTATGTAGGCAAAGATTTCTTAAATAGGGAATGAAGAATACATACCATAAAGGGAAAAATGTCATAACTGGATTGCTAAAATCAAAATCTAAAATTGAGAACTTCTGTTCATCTGATATACCACCCGAAAGGTGGAAAAGCAAGCCAAGAATTGTGGTGTTTCTGGTTTTTTGCTATTATAAATAATCCTACCTGAGCATTCTTGTGCATGTCTTTTAGAAAGCATATGTGAGCATTTGTACTGATACTTGCAGAAGAATTTGTGGTCATGGGTCATGTGTATGTTCACCATCTGTACATTCTGTCAGATCATCTTGGGTAGGGCCCAGTGCATGGTGAGCTGCAACCAGACCTTCCTCCATGAATTCCTAAGAAGTCATGTGTTCAGCCAGAAGTGATATGTCTAATGCCCTGGCCAACCCTCTTGGATTAGTAGAAACATGGGGAAAGAAAAGAAGACTGGGTCACAGGTGACATCAGTCGACAATTGGTATATTAGTTTCCCACTGCTGCTGTGACAATAACCAAAACGTAATGGCTTAAGAAAACATCCCTAGGGAATGCCCTAAGTTCCAAACACATTCTTCCCTACATCTCCTCTGATGTCATAACCCGAAATCCTCATGGTATTTGGGATCAATTTCCACTACCAGTAGAGTAAGTTCTTTCTTTTAGTGGGGGGAGGGACCTAGTAGTCCACTCACATAAGGAGCCCAAAGCAATAGTATAATAGTATCCAATAGTAGCCATAGCTTCAAATTCAGTAGAACTTTTACTATTTCCTATAGTGGAAGCATTCTCCATGGAATCAAGAACTTTAATGGAGCCCAAGATGATATGGACAAAAAGAACAAATACCACAAGCAGTTTACTGGATGTGATGGTAAAAGGTATTTATCCTATCTTCATCAGTTGGTTTCTTGGTTCCATTCCATGTATTCTATGTATTGAGGTAGAGTATATCAGCTATTCAGGGCATATGTCATATCCTGGGGAATAAAGCTCCAACCAAGTTGTAACATTAGCTGAGTCTTTAGTAGGTTATTCTATCTTTCTATTAAACTGGTTGCTTCTAGGTGATGAATCATACAGTAAGATCAGAGGATTCTGTGGTCCCATTATTATACTTCTCCGATCTCAGGCAATGTTGAGTGTGATACTCTGTCAATAAGCAAATCCCTACTTAGAGTAAATGTCAATTCTGGTAAGGATAGATCACTGTCTATATCAATTTAGATCCTTCAAGAAGGAGAAACCAAGATAGGATTAGACATGCAAGGATCTATTGAAGGAAACACGTGTGAAGGACATGAGCTGGGAGAAACTTGAGACTGCAATACAGATCTGGTCTGACACTTGTGAAAAGGAAGGAAGGAAAGTTTGGGTAGAAAGAGCTTTAGACTTCAGTGTAGTTCTTGTGAAGTCCTCCCAGGTTGATGGGGCGTTCCTGAGCAAAGGTTTCCCATTAGAGGAATCCCACCTTGGACAGGAATCATCTAGCTCTGATACCACTGCTGTGCATAGTAACTGGCTGGGAGAGAAGCATGTTCTTGGAGTAAATACATGGATCCAAAGGTGTAGAAGCTCAAGGCTGACAGTTAACTATGCTTCACACAGAAGATTCTCTTAAAGGTAGACCTGAAAAGTGTACTCTGTACTCTGGTTGCCACACTGTATATTCCAGGGAGGAAGGGTTCTTATGTAATCAAGCTTTCAACCAGATAGTCTTCTCCTGGAATGGCACCATATCAAGGGCTCAGTATTGGTCTCTACTGCTGGTAGGTTAGACGTTCACCAATGACAGCAACTAGGTCAGCCTCTAGGAAAAGGAGTCCATGCATAGTCTCTGCATTAGTTATCTATTGCTGCATAAAAAAGTACCCCAAAAGTTATCACACCCTCAATATAAAACCACTGACCAAGTGCTCTCTTAGCCACTTTGCAGCAAGAAGATTTCTCTTTCCAAGTGTCCTTGAGGGCAACCTCTAACTGGGCTATCATGCAGCAGCAGTCCCTATAGAGTTAACATCTACTTATTGTACTGACCCATCTGTGAATGAGGTCCATATTTCCTTCTTCCATCACAAAACTTTGGTTGAAGGGAACCCCCAGGGAAGCCATAGAGTTGAAGGAGATGTGTTGGTAAAACTAACAGAATTAGAGTTCCTATGAATTCACAGGTAACTTCTGGATCTGCCCAGGCTCAATCCCAGATGTACCATTTTTGCACAATGGATTACTATTATGCCCACCCATAATGAATCCGATAACACTCTTCTGATAATCGGTGGCTTCGTCCCTTTAATTTCTTGGTGGCACATTATTAATTGTAAGTCTTTCCTAGGGCCCACAGTGTTTCTGGGTTGTCTTTTAAAAAGTGAGTATTTCTCTGCCACAGTAGGCATGACCTATATGCCTTTCTGCTCTTCAGGTTTACCAGAGACTCCACACAATATCCTTAGCCATGAGATGCATCAGCATCATTGAATCTCCTGGTTTGTGTGCTGCAAATAGTAGGGGAGCTTGTCCTGCAGCCCAAACTAGATACAGAACCCCACTCTTGCTCTGTCCCCGCTCAAAGCTGCTGTGTTCTGCTTCACCTGATTAATCTGCCAGAATAGTATTCCCAAGTGCAACATATTACTACCCCACTTACTTGGAAAGTGATTCCAAGGCCAGGAGTGAGCAATGGATAAAAGAAACTGGGAAAGAGGAAAAGAAAATGCAAGTGTGGTTTATTGAGTTCGTCAGTTGCTACAGGTGATTGGTATTCGATTCCATGGGATCAACTGAAGAGATTTATGAAATATGTTTACTGTGTGGAGAGCTAAAGAGGGGGAGCATTTGATCTATAGACCGCTGAAGAACTGGGTTGTACACACATGTGTACCGAGAAGTTTCCCATGTGTCTCTCCCTTGCCTGTGGGTCTCTGGCCTAGGCCTGAAGTAAGCAAGGTACTTCCAGATTGCAGTCCTGCAATGCTGGTCAAAGCCTGAGTATGGCTGGATGCCACCACAGTAGCTCCAGTTAGAAGGAGGACCAAGAGAATTTGAAAAAAAAATGTACAAGTAGCAGAGAAGAAAGTGGATCTTCTAGATCTCTTTAGAAGAGATGTAATTCCTAATGATGAAGGAAACATTTCAAGTCTTACAAGCACCCAGACGTAATTATCAGAGGCACTTCACAAAAATGTACTTCTATCAGGAGTACTTCCTTTATTTAAATGATCTCTCCAGGGATGTCTTCTCCAGTTGGCCACTTGGTTCTACTCAACAGAAGTATAGCATCAGAGCAACTGCACGTTAGGCCTATATAAGTCTCACTGAGTACAGGTTGTCTCAGAGTTCAAGGAAGGTAAAGACATGACCAGTCTTTGGTTTGTGTCAAAATTAGAAATCTATCTCAGTCCCATATTTGACTTTTCTTTAACTCTGAAAATACTTACTATGCATCTCTTAAGAACTAGGCATTGAGCTTGGTGTTGAGGAGACTAAGATGAATGTATGTGGCCTCTCTTGAGGAGCTTGTAGTCAGTTGGGAGAGAATGGCATGGAGGGATGGTGAGACTGAGTTTGTAGCTCTGCAGACATATGGGGAAAACAACTAGTTATTTGCGAGGGAATCTGCAGTGTTCTTTAGTAAAATATTACCACAACCCTCCAAAATCAGCAACGCAAGAATTGACACTCAGAGAGGAGATAACAACACTTTTCTCTTCTTGCTCTGACAGATTCCTCCAGTTTGGGGGGATCTCCTCAGCCCTCTGTCTCAAATGTTGATAAATGTATCCCTTACAGAGTCTCCTATGGATTCATTCCTATAGTTCACCTAAGACCCAGGCTGGAATATTTAAAAACAGCCCAATTAAGGTATATGGGTAGCAGAACAAAAGGACGCCAAACAGTGAGAAATGTATATTACATAGTTTGTATTTCTTTTTTTTCTTCCCTTTTTTAAAAGTAGTCCAGCTTGGAACCTAACATGGGGTTTGAATCACGACCCTGAGATCAAGACATGAGCTGAGTTGGATGCCCAACTGACTGAGCCATTCAGGTGCCCCATTTTGTACATTTTGTACATTTCTGTATTCATATGAATGTGCATCCTACTGGGTTCTTAGTTTCCTGTTTAGAACCTCTTTCCCAGATTACTTAATTATTTAATGAATACTTTGTATGGGGCTTACTAAGTACCAGCACTATCCTAAACACTTTAAAAATGTTAACTTATTTTAAGCTTTATAACAAACTGATGAGGTGGGTATTATTATCATCCACATTTTAAAGAGGAAAAAACTGGGGCATAGAGAGGTTAATAACTTGTCCAATTTTACACAGTAAGAAGCAGAGCTATGATGTGACCTTAGGTAGTCAGGGCCAGAGTTCATGTTCTTAACCCACTACTGTAAACTCCTGACATTAGGACAATTTCACCTGATTCCTTATCCTTAAGGGTGGGGCCAAAGTCCATGATCTTAACCCATAGCCTCGAGTGTACAATATAATATAGACAGACACAGGTAAACACACACTGTCCTTAAGGGCCTGGGCATGGACCTGGGTATACACAGCAGCAGCAGCAGCTGTCTTTGGGTTATAGTAATTACTGGTTTACAGTAAAGTCACAAATACAAAATCATTAAAATTAAGGAAAGAAAGGACAAAAGGGTAGAGATGGAATTGGGGTTGGAAAAGACAGTCAGTGTTTACATCAGAAAATCTAGACTAAGGGAAACTCCTGCAAAAGCTCTGAAGTTCTGGAAATCAAGGTAAAAAGACTATGAAGAGTACATGGCTTTTATTGCGTAACTGAAGGGAGATCCTTGACAGTTCCAGACCCCTAGTTGCACAATCTTTTGGTTTGTGGGTTTGGCTGCTGTTGTTCCTTTGCCTTAAAGGGGTTCCCAGTAACTTAATATTAATTATTGGCTAGATTTCTAACCATAGCATTTTGCTGGTTTAAGTCTGCTATTTTTTGGTTTTGTTTTGGAACCCCACCCCTGCCCCCCACCAGTAGGTCATAAATTTGCTGTGTCACTTGAAATTGTGTTTCAGTGTGCCACCAGTCGGTTGACATTATTTACTGAACTTCAGATCTGCTGTGTATGGAACCTGGGTCTTGAAGGACTTTCAAACAATGATTTTTAAAAGAAATACACTAAAAATAAAATTTAATATTGGTTGATTCAAAAGCATGCAGGCAGCATTGAATAGGGAGAGATCAGTCATGGCAGACTTTCTCCAGAAGGTGGGCTTTGATCCTGGATTTAAACTAAAGGTCTTGCACTGGCAGGGGTGGGAGAGTGTTCCAGACCTAGCCATGAATGAGGAAATCAAGTGTAGGGAATGGGAAAGACAATCGGGTAGGGTAGATGTCTTTGAAGGATGATACCAAGAAATAAAAAAACAAAAGAGTCTCTGCCCTGCACCCTTTGGGGGACTTCATCAGGAAGAGGCTGTGTGGAAGTGCACTTCTTTATGCAACAGACATGTTGTTTGAAAGTATAAAACAAGAGTCAAAAGTGGAGTATCTACTGCGCATCAGGCACTGAGATTTAATTTTCATATCTACTCTGTAAAGTGGGCATGATTTCCATTTTGCATACAAGGGATAAAAGGCAGTGGGCTCAGCGGTGAGGTTAAATGGCCCATGTGCCCAGTGTTGTTTAATTGGCTCCAGTGTCGGTTGGTTTGTATGACCACCAAGCCCAAGCTTTGGTATGCCACATAAATTTTTAAGTTGAATATTTAAGATAACCAAGTGGTGATGATTATTTTTAATAAGTCCTAGAGTTATTTCCTTTGTGAGTTACATGTTTTGCAAACATGTTTTGCAAAGGTCCGAGGTAGAGGGTAAAGATTTTCTTGACTGAGTGCATGATGGTAGTTTATTTATTAAACATACATTACTTTGTCCCATTTGACACCAGATGACACCAAAAAATCCTTAATACAATTTTTAGGTCATTCTGTCCATTAAGTAGATCATTTCGCAAAGCAATGTCATGGCCAACCAATCTACCGGAGAAGATACTGAAGTTTCCCACAACGCCCAGGCTGTGGAGACCGGGGAAAGTGTAACTTGTGTCCACACTAAAAGAAAGGCTGTTCAAACACTAAAAGGAAGGCTGTCCAAGCGAGACGAGGACAGGTTCCACGAGCGGGAAAGTGGGTGGAAGCCGATGACAGCAGGTGCAGAGAGTGACCATCCCCAGGCCCGCGAACCACCCGCCTCGACCCCGCCCATCGGTGTGGCCCGCAGCAGAGCCGCGCCGGGGTCTGCGCATGCGCGCGAGGTCGCGGCAACTACGCCGACAGTACCACCTCCTACGCGCCGTCTTTCTCCACGGTTACCCTAGCTCTCCACCCCTCCTTTCCGCGGCGCTCGAGGGATCATGGCCGATCCTCGCGTGAGGCAGATCAAGATCAAAACCGGCGTGGTGAAGCGGTAAGGAGCCGTGAGCGGCGCACACGCCAGCGCCTCGTCTCCTTAGCCTTATGGCGGCCCGAGAGGTTGGGCGGAGCCTCCGCAGGCCCGAAGCGGGCTACGGACTCCAGGCCTCACCTTGGTCTCGGCGGCCCGCGGGGCTAGGGTGGGGACGCAGTAAGGGAAGCGTCGGAGCCTGAGTCCGCGGGCCGGGACACGCCCCTCCCTTGCCTTTCTCCAGGACAGACCTAGCGGTTGGGCGGTGAGGGTCGGCGCGCCCCGCCCCTCGGGCGCCGGCGGTTGGGGAGACCCGGGAACCGCGGCTGGGGAGCTGGAGGGGCGGCGGCCCGGAGGCGGAGAGGACGCGGTTTGGGGTCCTGCCTCCGGTGTGCGCGCACCGCGGGTCTCCCTGCCCAGCTGGACTGGGGGGAGGCGGATCAGTTCATCACCAGCCCTCAGGTGGAAGCGCTAGCCCGTTCTAAACTTTAGAGGGGACGCCGAAATCCGGGCCCTAGTCAGAAAGGAGGCCTTGTTGCGGCCCTGTGATCTAACATGGCAGGCGGGACTCCCAGTCTCTGAGAACTTCCAGCACACTCATCAAACTTGCGTGACCTAACTCTCCCCCGTCAGCTTCCCCGAAGCTCGCCCCGGAGCTTGTGGGATGCTGTTTAAATAACTATCCTGGGTAGGCCAGTCCTGTAATCGGCCGTAATTCCGAGTGCTGTTAAGACACTTCAATACTTACTAGACTTTTATGGTTCAGACCCGGGAAATCAAACTTTTGGATGGGGCATTCTCGGGAAAAAAAATAAACAGCCCCCAGAAGAAGCAGGTTATCTTGCAGTAGAAATAAATTGTCTGGTCCTAGCCGTTTGGCTTCTTCCTCTTTGCCTACCTTTCCTCCCTTTGTTGGTCTTTCCACCGGAGGAAGGACAGGCAAAGGGAAGAATAAATTCACTTACTGAGATACAGCCTCTGAGGCTTGACCCAGGATTGCACTGTTCTTGGCTAGAAGCTTTATTGTTACGGCAGTAGGAAGAGTCTATGAATAATACTTAAATGCACAGCCTTTTCTCAAGTGAGACTGTTTGGGTTCAAATTTTGATTCTGCCATTTATTATGTATTGTTGAATGCCTTACATTGCGCCGTGGCTCAGTTGCCCCATCTGTACAATGGAATTAGTAGCCACCTCATGCACCTGTTGGAAGCAGTGCCTGCTATGCTCTTTAACACAATATGTGGCAAATAGCAAGTGGCTAGTAAATGTTAACTTAATAATGTTGTTTGCGTACGTGTTTTACAAATGAGAAGCTGAGGTTTAATGAAGTTAAAGTAGAAAAACTAAACTTGTGCTAGTTAATGGCAGAACAGGGAAAAAGATCCAAAGTTTCTGATCTACAACTGCTTAAACTGCAATGCTCTAAAAGAGTATTCTTAAAGATATGTGAAGTAGGAGGGAAATTGACATGTATAATTGAAAATATAAATAATTTGCACTATCACTCATCCTAGAATTCTGTTGTTCACTTTTACTAGATTTTGGTTATGTCGTTTTAGTAACTCTATTTGCCAGAAGTACCAGCGTAGGCCAAAAGTCATGAGAAATGACTTCTAATGGTAGTTTTCCATTAATTACCTGTATGATCTTGTCCTTTCTCATCCTAATGGCCTACACTAGTTTATAAAATTAGTTTTAGTAGTTATATGATTATAATACATATTCTAGAAAAAACACACCCATTTAAATAATAATCTAAATTTTTTGGCTTTCAAAAATTATCAAGTGCGTATGGAAATAAAGTTTAGTTTTCAATTTATTTCAGTAGTAGAGCATTATCAAACTTTAATTTTGATTCTTCATACTTCAGTACAAAAAATTTATCGTTTTTGTGAAACCCCTTTGTAATTTACTATTTACTTAAAATTTATGTATTTACTCAAATTGTTTATAAATTACTGGAAATGTCTACCACAGATTTTTTTTTCGTAGTTTTTCTAATGACAGTTGAGTGTAGAGCTTCCCCAGTTGTACTAAAAGATAAATTCTTTAGAAAACCTAAAACTTCTATTTTAACTGTTCATTATTTATATTTTACCTTAGTAGACAACCATCTAAATCCATAAATACTGTTCCCTGTCTCTCTTCTGTTATTTTTTGCTGGAAAGTTATTTTACTATGACTTTTTCCATCTTTTGTCTTAGTGTCCTATTTTTAAAATTACACATTTTACTTCAGCAAAGAAAAAAGTAGGTAACACAGATACATCAGGAACATATTAATAATTGTTAGGGTGGAATAATCATGGGCTTCATTGTTCTTCTCTGTATATGTTTAAAATTTTTCATAATAATAAGGCCTTCAAAGTTATGCATTTCTTTCCTCCAAATTTAGTTTCAGAGACTTCTTGAGTAGTTTTATGATTCAGACATGTTTTGTGAACAAATTCAATGGTTTTTTTAAAGCAGTGGTCTAAAACCCAATATCTATTCTCAGCACCTTTTTTTTTAGCCAGATGTTAATTTCCCATAGCCTCATTTCCCTTCAGAAGTCCTAAGTTCTATTTGAAAGAGGACATTTAAAGTCATCATTCCTGTCTCCAGTTACTTCAGTTTTTCTCTCCAGGAGTTGAGAACCATTAGAATTATATTCTAGTTATTACTCCTAGAGTTAAGTATCGGTGGCTCTCCTAGGGAGGGTGAATTCTTAGAGTTTAGTGTCTAATCAATCTGCTAGAATACTAAAGGTGATCCAGAAGTTCCCATAGTGGGTTTTAGTAAGAAATCTGAGTAGAGAGGTGGAAAGTTACTAGAGTATGGAAATAGGCAGGAAGTAGATGATGTATTTGGCAACAGAGAAATCAATGAATGAAATAGGAGAGTTTCAGTGTGTTGGCAAATGGTGAAGGCAATCCAGTGATGGCAGCCATGTTAGCAAAGTAGAAGCAAGTTTCTTTTCTTTCTTTCTTTCTTTTTTTTTTTTTTAAGATTTTATTTATTTGACAGAGAGGGAGAAGTAAGTAGGCAGAGAGGCAGGCAGAGAGAGAGGGGAAGCAGGCTCCCCGCTGAGCAGAGAGCTCGATGTGGGGCTCAATCCCAGGACCCTGAGATCATGACCTGAGCTGAAGGCAGAGGCTTAACCCACTGAGCCACCCCTAGAAGCAAGTTCTAAGGGTTTTAGGGAAGGCCTTGCAGAAACAGGCAGAAGCCTTATGGTACCCTAGACCTAAAGAAACTTAGTTATCTCATATGGTAACAAAGGGAAACGATCTGATTGCTGGAAATAGAATTTGAGAGAGATTAGAACCCTAGAAACAAGAGAAGAGTCCAGTTACTAGGAATGGTTTGTAAGAGTTGGACAGCAAAGAGGCTAACTTGTACTGAACCTCTTGAGAACTCCTTAAATATCCCCTTCCCAGTAACAGGTTTGTTTTTCCAGAGCTAATTATGGCTGTGAGAGATGTGTGCAGTTTCTTCAAGCAGCAGCCTTTGTTCACATGTGAGTCATTATTTAACGAGTACTGGTGGGTTCGGGTCTGGCAGGTGCTTTTTAAAGTTACAGATCTGTGTTTCAGGCAGATTGCTAGACCTACTGGTATCTGTCATTGGGTCACAGCTAATGTAGAAGCCCTAGGAGGGAGTTAGCAAATACCTCTTCAATTTTTATTTTCTCCAGTGCATAACTGAAAATCCTCCCACTCCCTTAAAATATATATATAATATATATATAATATATATATAATATATATAACATATATATTAAATATATATATAATATATATATTTGGTGGCATCAGTTGTTCCAATTTACCTGGGGTTGAGGGGTTTCTAAGACGTAGAATTTTTTTGATGCTAACACTGGGAAAGTCAGTCAAAGCAGGGTGATTTGTATTAGTACTTCTGTAACTAGCTAACATAGCACTGTTCTGTGTGCCGTGATTTATTTGAAGGCTCTTTGCTGATAATACAACTGTGAATTGAATGTAGTACCTTACTTAAATTAAAACTTAACTGTGTCCTGTAAATATGAATCCTTGCCAGAGTAGTTTTCTGTATCAGTTTAAATTGTTAGTGATTTAGAAAATAACTTTCATTAAAGTAGAAGAAAATAGAGGCTCAATGTTTTAAATGTTGATACGGTATTTCAGCTCAATGTCTGTGTCTACCATAAATTCCCCAGTAAGATTTGTGTTTATAAAAGAAGTATTTTTTACTAGATTTATGGTAAATACAAGAAATACTTTTACAAAAACAAACTGTTGTCATGCATTTAACATGAAGTTTATTTAATAACCTTAAAGCCAAGTTATTTTCAGTAAAGCTTGCTAAATTAGCCCACTGGTGAGTGAATTAAGTGATTAAAAATACTTTCTTAAATATATCTTTTCATAACCATTTTAGATTGGTGGTGGTTTAAAATCCAGTGTGAACAAAGAATGTTAGGGCATTGGAAATAGCACTGACATTGGCCCATAGTTTTCCTCTGATTAAATGAAAGTGACACCAGTAGATTAGAATGAGACTAGGACAATTCACACTGCAATTGTGTTAGTTTAACTTTAACAATCTTTTAACACTCTTGTTTAAATGTAGCTGACATACCATAATTACAAATCTACAAGCCTTGATTATAGAATTTTACATCATGAATCAGTGGGGAAATTGTATTGATTTTTTTTTTTTTAAAGCAAGTACCTTTCCCAAACTGTGGCATCTTCCCAAATGTTTATACCTTTACCTCTGATATACAGTTGTTTATGATATATATACTGTGTACAGCAGATATAACAACAACATAAAAGGAAAATTTCCATGTTATTAAATATATATTCATATATAATGCATATAATATACTCTATTGATATACATTATTGTTCTGACATAAAAGTGCAAAATAGGAATGATACATATATTTGCAAAGACATAGTTACAGTTTTTCCCCTGTAGCTTTAGTTGTTTATATACTTCTTATAAAGATGGATAGAAGTATGGTGGGCAGAGGTTTAGGATATGCCCGGAAAATTTCCTGTAAGCTTTAGTAGTTTTTTTATCTTCTCTTCTCCCACATCATACCCCTTTGATTTGAGTTAAAGTAAGTTCAGCCAAAATGGCCAACTTCCTGCCTTGAAATTTAGCCAACTCCTTTTGGAATTTTTGTAATGTATTCAGTTCTCCAAAGCGATGGTCAAAGGCAGTGTCAAAATGGATTGCAGGTGGTCAGCTCTTCACCACCTTCTGCCAACTACTTGGCAAGCAGTGACTTTTAGAAGCTACACAGCTGGCAACCAGATGTCTCTTCAAGCTGGAAAGGGAGTTATTTAAGGCCACTCATGACCATGGTTTTCCCAACACAAGCTATATTATTCTGTGAGTTGAATGTGTAAGTAAATGATCTTTTGACCTGTGTGTGTGTGTGTGTGTGTGTCTGTGCACGTGAGCGTGTGAGTGTGTTTTCATTGCATTTTTTGTTTGGTAGAAAATTTTGAAAATCTGTAGCAGAGCAAAGTTGAAAAATTTTGTTAATAATAACTAGTCCACAATCCTTAGAATATAAATGCTTGGATGTGTGATCTGTTTATTCCAGGGTTCCATTTCCTATAATGATGCTGTTTTATTTGCCCAAATAGAGCTGAGTTTTTTTTAATTTCTGGTGAAAAAAATTTTATTTAGATTTAGCCAACTGGACTCAGTTTCGATGATCCCAATTTTGTTGGCAACATCCAAAGCATCATAGTCGGGAGCCATTCGAACATATGCCTTCTTCTCTCCATCAGGCCTGATCAGGGTGTTGACCTTGGCCACATCAGTGTCATAGAGCTTCTTCATAGCCTGTTTGATCTGGTGCTTGTTGGCCTTGACATTCACAATGAACACAAATGTGGTGTTGTCTTCTGTTTTCTTCATGGCTGACTCAGTAGTCAGGGGAGCTTGATGATGGCATAGTGATCAAGCTTGTTTCTCCTGGGGGTACTCTTTTGAGGATATTTGGGCTGCCTTTGGAGACACAGAGTCTTGCTTGGGTTGTTGGAACATAGGTACATACTGATGGATCTTTTTTTGGTGACTGTGGATGCCTTTCACCACTGCTTTCTTGGCCTTCAAAGCCTTTGCTTTGGTTTCAGCTTTGGGAAGAACAGGGGCTTCCTTCTTAGCTTTCAGCACCATCTTCATAAAAGGGTGGAGCTGATTTTTATTTTGTTGTTTTTTTAGGAGAAACTTTAAAAAAAATAATAGAGAGCAAGCGAGCAGAGGGAAGAGAGAGTCTCAAGCAGACTCCACGCTGAGTGTGCAGCTCACCACACTGAGATCATGACCTGAGCTAAAGCCAAGAGTTGGATGCTTAACTCAGTGCCACCCAGGCACCCCTAGAGATTATTTTTAAATAACATCAGTCATATGACTGATCCAGAAGTCATTTATTTAGCAGCTTCACTCAGAACTGACATCTTCAGTCACTTAGTGTTAAGTGTGGGCACTTAATAAGTACTCAACAGAAGTCTTTCCATTGAACAAATGAATGAATGGAACCTTATTCTGTAAGGATTTTTTTGATACAATAAGCAGTAGGGAGCCCTTGAATCAATTACAGTATGACAGTATAATAGTTACTATAGCTATTTATTGTTACAGTTTGAGTTAAACAAATAGAATCCCAGGCTCCACTTAATACATACTACATATGGAACCCTAGGCAAGTTATTTAACCTTTAAAAGCCACAGTTTTCTTAGCTGAAAAATGGGTTAGTGACAATACCTTTCTCATATTGTGATTAGGAGAATTAAATAAGGTAATCATGTAAAAGTATTTGGCCCAAAACTCTTGATTGGTAGTAAATGTTTAATTATGTTAACTGTGGTCATTATTATCATTACCACCATTCTGTAGATACATAAACAATGTGGATATAGGACATAAAGATGAATGATCTGATCCCCAGAGAGACTGTGAAACTTGCTTTCTTTTAACTTGTGACAAAAATGAGCTTTTTAGTTGTTTGTTATGTTCACTGATTGGCTGCAGAGAGAGAAGGGAGGAATATGAAGCTTGTGTTTTTGAGTCAGCTGTAGGACTTCGTAATGGCCATCTTTCTGTAAACTGCTGAGGCAGTGATGCCCTATTTCCCCTAAAAATCTGTTTATATCAGAGATCTTTTCTTTTTAACAGTTTAAAAAATACTGTATCAATATTACTAACACAATGTAACAAAGCCAGTTTCACTCTTAGTGCACTTCTGTAAAGTTTATTGTAGGGAAGAGTGGTCAAGGGAGTTTTTGAGAGGCTGTTATTCTAAAATGTATAAATGATTCACCACAACTATCAAAAGACATTATTACCTCTCCTCCTCCTCCTCTTCCTCTTCTTCTTCCTCCTCTTCTTCTTCTTCCTCTTCCTCCTCCTCTTCCTCTTCTTCTAACCAGAACATTTATTTTGTAACTAATTGTTGAAATCTTTTTTTTTTTTTTTAAGATTTTATTTATTTAACAGACAGAGATCACAAGTAGGTAGAGAGGCAGGCAGAGAGAGAGAGGAGGAAGCAGGCTCCCTGCTGAGCAGAGAGCCTGATTCGGGGCTCCATCCCAGGACCCTGGGATCATGACCTGAGCTGAAGGCAGAGGCTTTAACCCACTGAGCCACCCAGGCACCCCATAATTGTTGAAATCTTTAAGATGAATTGGATGCTGCAGCAGCTGCCATCTTGGGTTTAGGTGTTGTTCCTTCACAGATCTGTGCCTGAATCTTTGGTGTACAATTTTTAGGTACCGTATTCAACCAGTCCCAGTGGGATTTCATCACTTAACCTTGGTGCTCCAGTATTACTTTCTCTTCCACTTGACTTGATAGCCACATTTGCCACAGCTTGACTTCCAAAGGTGGTAAGCCTAGAGCCACAGCTGGGGCACAACATGGGTATCTTACTGCTATACTTTCCAAATGATGAAATCTCCTTCCTCAGCTCTTTTTTTGTGGCTGAGACCAAAGAGTGACATTCTTAAAATTCTAATGCTAGATTATAGTTATTTCCAAACCCTCCTTTATCTTTGGTTTTTATTTTTGTGTGTTGGTTTTTTGTTTGTTTATTTGTTTTATTTGATAGAGAGTGAGCTTGCATAGTGGGGAGGGGCTAAGGGAGAGGGTATAAGAATCCCAAGCCGACTCCAAATTGAGCACAGAGCCTGATGCAGGGCTTAATCTCAGGACTCTGAGATCACAAACCTGGGCTGAATCAAGAGCCTGAGGCCTAAGCTTAAGACTGCATCACCCAGGCACCCCAAGATTTTATCTCTGGTTTGTTGTTGTTGTTGTTTGTTTGTTTGTTTTTTAATATTTTATTTATTTGACAGAGAGAGTGAGCACAAGTAGGCAGAGAGGCAGGCGGGGTGGGGGGGAAGCAGGGTCCCTGCTGAGCAGAGAGCCCTACGCAGGGCTTGATTTCAGGACCCTGAGATCATGACCTGAGCCGAAGAAAGAGGCTTAACCCACTAGGCCACCCAGGTGCCCCTCTCTGGTTTTTTACCAACTTCCCTGTTTGTTGTTGTCACTGAGATCCTTTAACTTGTGCTAAAGAAGTATCTTAGGGAGTCTTATGTATATACATATGCTCTAACTCAGAGTTTGTCTATAAAGGTTATCAGAACAAGTAAGCATCTATTTTTTTTTTTTAAGGCATCTACTTTTCAACTGCATCCCTCAGGTTCTGAACAGTACAAAATATCCTGCTTTTAATATGGCATTCATTGCCTGAAAAATATCTGTACTCTGTTTTTGGAAAACCTGTAAGTCTGCTGAAATGTATTTCCACCTAGATAACTAATACAGCATTATAATTTTTGATCTCCAGACCTAGAATGTTAAATTGTAAGGATTCTGCATTATGTCACGATATACAAAGGTTTTCTTAAGACCGTACGGGTTTTTTTTTTTTTTTTTTTTTTGGTCACCTTTTTGGGGACCAGAGGGATGGTGTCTAACACATTGTTTTTTACAAAGTAGGCATTTAATACATACTTATCAGATGAGTTAAGGAATGGAGGAAACTAGAGAATAGGTCAGTTATATGTGGGGGAACAGCTCAAGAATCTGGAAAAGGTTTGCTTTATAACCATGAGAGATGGAGAAAGTTGATGAATACTTTAGTTAAACTTTAGGAGCAACAACAAATTGCCTCCTTCAAAGACTTGTCAGGATAGTACTTTTATTAGAGAAACAAGATCAGAAAATTATTTATTTATTTATTTAGATTTTATTTATTTATTTGAGAGAGAGAGAGAGAGTATGAGGAGGAGAGGGTCAGAGCGAGAAGCAGACTTCCAGCTGAGCAGGTATCCTGATGCGGGACTTGATCTCGGGACTCTGGAATCATGACCAGAGCTGAAGGCTCAGCTTAGCCAACTGAACCACCCAGGCACCCTAGAAAATGATTTATATCAAGGATTTGTTTACAGCATTTTTAAGCTATGTTGGAGACTATTACAGAAGAATTTTTAATTATTAAAGTTCAATCAAGAAAGATTTTGTAGTTTTTATTTATTTATTTGACAGAGAGAGAACATAAGTAGGCAGAGAGGCAGACAGAGGGGTAGGGGACCAGGCTCCCTGCTCAGCAGAGAGCCTGATGCTGGGCTCAGTCCCAAAACCCCGAGATCATGACCTGAGCTGAAGGCAGAGGCTTAACCCACTGAGCCACCCAGGTGCCCCTCTCTCTTTGATTTTAATAGCGGTAGGTGTGTGTCTATATGTGTTACCGTCCATTAAGTTACTTACAAAAATAGGCTCACCCATTCCAGGGGTTTTTTTGAAATCAAAGAAAATAGGAGGGTTATAGGTAAATTGAAATCTTATTATAAGCAGTAGGTAGTATTCTAGAGAATCTATCAAAATTTTGGGTTCCGTCCTTAAGGAATCTGTGTTGTTAAGTTATGCAGTGTACGTGTATCTGAATATTTATTCTTAGAATTTCCAAGTATCCCTTTATATAAATCCCTGGTTTCTAGCTTTATCCTGAACTTTAGAGTCATTTTAAAGTATTGAATGAATGCCCTTATTTTAATTTTCACTTAATCTGTTTTCATTCCATCTGATTTCACTCCATCTAACACCAAACTAATTACCTTCTCAAATCTGATCCTCTTCACCTGTTTTCTTTTATGCAGAAAAATAATAATTATTTTTTTTAAAAAAACCTCATTTCTTTTTTTTTCTTTTCTCTTTTTTCTTTTTCCTTTTTTTAAAGATTTCACTCATTTATTCGACAGAGAGTATAAGCAGGAGGAGCATCAGAGGGAAAAGGAGAAGTAGGCTCCCCACTGAGCAGGGAGCCTAATGCTGGACTCCATCCCAGGACCCTGGGACCCAGGACCGACTGAACAATAATTATTTATTGTATAAATAAATAATTTTATACAGGCACTCTGAACAATAATTATTTTATGTATAAAAAAAAAATCTGGAGAAAACAAAATAAACCTGAAATGAAACACTATAGGTACATTCGAATGCCCCTTTCTAAGTCAGTTCCTCTCCATCTTTACCTGATTTTTATTCCGAATTTGACTGTATCATTTCCATGTATATTTTAAACTTAATTTATATTGGAGAAACATAAGCCATATTATAGTATGTCCTGTGAACATTATATACCAAAATATATCTGGAAGGATACCCAGGAAACTAATCATATGGGTTGTCTCTTGGGAGGAAAGCTGTATAGCGGAGGGAGGACAAGAATAGGAGAAAATTCTTAAAATTTTAAATCATGTGTTACCTATCAAAATATAAATGAAGAAGTTTTACATTGTAAATAGTATAACTATTCATAAATTTATAAATATTCATACCTACTAAATATTCCTATTTAACTCTAGGAATCTTTTATTACTTTCCATGCACATTAATGTTACTGTTTTTGAGACTCATGTTGAAACATGTAGCTCTAATTCATTGTCTTATGTCGGTGTGCTGGTGGTTTTTTCATTATCAAGTTGATGAATATTTAGGTTTTTTGTGCATAATGTTACTGTTTTTGAGACTTAATGTTGGAATATTAGTTCTAATTCATTCTTTTGCACTAGTGGTTTTTCTTTTTCGTTTTAGGCTTGATGGATATTTAGGTTTCTTTTCCATCATTTTTCACTTTTACGAATAGTGCTATCATATGCTATGTTAATTATAGCTGTTAGTGCACATATATAACAGTGTAAGGCAGACTTTTCCAAGGATTGTGGGCCCTGAGTGGATTATAGGTGTCTGGAGATACAGCTTTCCTTTAACCTTCAGGATGGCCAGGTGTGGCAAGAACAGCCTTGGGATAAATATGAGGGAAAAGTCTTTCAGACTGAAGAAACTACTGTAAATACATAGGCTTGAAAAAGGGAGCAAGTGTGATTCATTTGAGGAATAGCAACCAAGTGAGACAGAAGAGGAGACAGGTAGGAGACACACCAAAAAGTAGGAGGGAGAGCGTACAGTTCTTACGGTGTCTAATTTGTAAGGATTTGGGCTTGAGGCTCACATCAGATGATAATCACCTCAGTAGAAGTTTCCCTGGATGTTTCTGAAGTTTGTGTTTCCCTGTCTGTGTTCTTAAAGAACTTTGTAGCTTTTAGTAAGATAGTACTAAAAATACATTATCTGTTGAATTCACTAGACTAGTGGTTTCCAAAGTATGGTCTAGGAGTCCGGTGGAGTCCCTGACACACTTTCAGTGTGTCTACAGGTGAAAGTTATTTTCATAGTAATGCTGAGACATTATTTACCTTTTTCACTTTTATTTGCTCACAGTTTTACAGTATGGTTTTCCAAAGGCTATATGGTATGTGATAGTGGGACAGATTGAATGCAAAAGATGTGAAAATTTAGATGCTTCTATTAGTACAGACATTTTAAAAATTTGCAAAAATGTAAAACATTTGTTAAGTGAAGTAAATACATTTTTAAAAATCTTTAAAACTTAAAAAATTGTTAATTTTTATTTCTAATATAATAAGTATTAATAGATATGATACATATAAATAAAAGTTCCTTGGGGTCTTGTGATAGTGTGATTTATAAAAATAAATGTATGTTTGGTCTCCCTTTCCATTCCAGACACAGAGCTCCTAAAACTCTTGGAATTTCCTAAATGAAGAGAGTAATAAAGATCTTTCTTTGTATTAAGATGATTTTTGGAAAGCCCCTAGGTAACTAAATGAAGGTTGGGGTTGTTGCCAGGGAACCAACTCTGATTACAGGGTTAGAACTTCTAGTCCCATCCCCTGACCTCTGGGAGGAGAAAGGGGCTAGATGTGTAATTAGTCACCAGTGGCTGGTGAGTTCATCTTGTTTTTTTATTTTATATAATTTTATCATTTGTATATTGGTAAGGAGTTCTGTTGTTTAGTTATTTTTTAATTTTATGTTATGTTAAGATTGTCCATATTTTTACATTTATATGTAATACATTTGTTTTGACTGTTGTGTATTATTTCATTGTCTGATACTATCACAATTTATTTATCCATTCTTCTATTAGTGGGCATTTGGATTGTTCCCATTACTGTGTTTCTAGGTGCATTCTAGTTCATGTCTTTGGTAATGACATATAAGAGCTTTTCTAGGATATCTTTCCAGAAATGGAATTGTTAGGTGACAGGTATATGAATGTTCTTCTTTGTAAAATCATGCCAAACTGTTTTCCAAAGCAGTTATACCATTTTACCTTCTCAGCTGCATTATATGAGAGTTCCTTTTGTTGATCCACATCCTCTCCAAAGCTTGGTAGGCCTTAGTTTTATTCTAATACTGTTTTTATTTTTCAATTTATAGAAAAATTAAACTGTTTTGATTATTTTTTTCAACAAGCATCTCCACAGATAGAGTAAAGGAGGTATGAAGCTTCAGACCCCAACCACATGCTTAATCACCCCTTTCTTCTTTGTGTAGAATACTGTATATGCCTCTGGCAACCCAGGGTTTTTTAACCTGGTAGAAAGGAGAGGTTCTTTTGAAAGATCCTTTGGAAAGTTGTCCATTTCCAGGACACTGCATTCACTATTGAATGCCTGCAGAGTGAGGGGAAGCTTGCAGGTGAGTCCTGAAAACCCACTTGAGCAGGAGCCAAGGCTAAAGATGGCCAACAATATTACCTTCTAAATGACCTTTCATATGTTACTGTGTTAATTCTTTTGTTTTTTTTTTCCATTTTTTTATTGAGATATATCTTACATATAACATTGTTTTAGTCCAAGGTGCACAACATAATTATTTGATATATATGTGTGTGTGTATAGCAAAATGACTACCACAGTAAGTTTAGTTAATATCAGTCACCTCACATAATTTTTAAGATTACTCTTTTAGCAACTTTTGATATATAATACAGTACTTTGATGGTAACTGTATGTCACCATCCATCCTGTACATTACATCCCCAGAACTTATTTATAAATGGGAGTTTTTACTTTTTGGCTACCTTTACCTGTACTCCCCACCCTTATTTCTGGCAACCACCAGTTTGTTCTCTGTTTCTGTGAATTTGGTTTTTTTTAGATTCCACATAAAAGTGAAATCATACAACATTTTCCCTTTCTCTGGCTTATTTCATGGAGCATGATGCCATCAGTGCCCATTTATGTATTGCAAGTGGCAGGATTTCCTTCCTTTTTAATTAACATATGATCTATTATTTGCCCCAGGGGTTGAAAATCCACTTACAATTTTTATTCCTCCAAAACTTTACTAATAGCCTACTATTGACCAGAAACCTTACTGATAACATAAACAGTCAGTTAACACATATATTGTATATGTATTATGTACTGTATTCTTAAAATAACAGGTTAGAGAAAAGAAAATGTTACTTAAGAAGTCATAAGGAGGGGCGCCTGGGTGGCTTAGTGGGTTAAAGCCTTTGCCTTCAGCTTGGGTCATGATCCCAGGATTCTGGGATCGAGCCCCACAACGGGCTCTCTAGAGCTCAGTGGGGAGCCTGTTTCCCCCCTCTCTCTCTGCCTACCTCTCTGCCTACTTGCAGTCTGTCTGTCAAATAAATAAATAAAATCTTAAAAAAAAAAAGAAGTCATAAGGAAGGGGCACCTGGGTGGCTCAGTGGGTTAAGCCTCTGCCTTCTGCTCAGGTCATGATCCCAGTGTCCTGGGATTGAGCCCCACCTGCATCAGGCTCCCTGCTCAATGGCTTCTCCCTCTCCCTCTGCTGCTCTGCCTGCTTGTGTCTCTCTCTTTCTGTCAAATAAATAAATAAAATCTTAAAAAAAAAAAAAGAAATCATAAGAGAAAGTACATTTATAGTACTATACTATAGTCAAAAAATATATATGAGGGGGTGCCTGGGTGTCTCCGTGGGTTAGGCCTCTGCCTTCGGCTCAAGTCATGATCTCAGGGTCCTGGGATCGAGCCCCACATCGGGCTCTCTGCTCATCAGAGAACCTGCTTCCCCCTCTCTCTCTTCCTCTCTGCCTACTTGTGGTCTCTGTCTGTCAAATAAATAAATAAAATCTTTAAAAATATATATATATGAGTATGTTTTATGTGAACATATGAGTGAACCCATGCAGTTCAAACCTTTGCATTTCAGGGCCAACTTGTATACAGCACATTTTCTTTATCTCTTCATCTGTCACTGGATATTTCGGTTGTTTCCATGTCTTGGTTATTGTAAATAATGTTGCAGTGAATATGGGAGTACAGGTATCTTTTTGAGATAGTGATATCTGTTCATTCTGATGTATGATACCTTAACTTCTTAAGTTTGGCATGTACTTCTAGAGAAGGATTTTAATTTATTCTTGATAATGTTTAATTGTTAACCTATTCCATAAGTTTTATAATTGTCATTATCAGAGGTTTAAAAATCTAGCAGATGTACATACCCTTAATCTTTACCAGTTGTCCCCCCAACCAAAAGCAAGGTGTTTATTTCATACTCATTTATACTTATTTATATTCATTTATATTTTCCTTTACATATTCTATTTAGGTCTCAATATAGATACTTTTAAAAAATTTTATATTACTCTTTTAAACTGACATGGCATTTCTAGTATTAGATTAAATAAAAGTCTCAGGAGCCAACTTTGGCTTTTGTTCATAAAAAGAATAATTAATGATTTTCTGTCTTTTAAATGGGCAGTATTATAGATAATACTTTGTGATGACTCTGAATCTGCATTTCATACATTTTGTTGTGAACACTGTGGCTACTTTCTCAGTATCTTTTTTTTTTTTTTTCTGGTCTTGATATCTGCCTGTATTTTTATGCCAGTATCCATCATCCTTACCCATGTACATACAGCCTATGTTGTTTGAGGAAACGGCTCCATCTGTATATCTTTTAGCCAATCAGATTCCATTTCCTGGTGACAGAAATTGATTCTAGGTGGATAGGTGATTTAGGCTCATTTAAACAAGGTACATTTCAGAACTCTTGCTTAAATTCTGGCTCAAAGTACTCTGTGACTGGCAGCCTTCCTTTAACACTTAGGGAGTCTGGCTTTGGGATGAAATTTGTATTATAAATGGCAGAATGATGTACAAAGGAAAATTTCTTGGTGCTGTTAACTGCTGAATCAGACAACCTTGAAGTGTATCTCCCTTGGATTTTAGTTACACAAACCATTAAATTCCTGTATTGTTTCAGTTCTTTAAATTGAAATTATGTTACTTGCATAATTGAGATCCTTACTCTGATTTCTAATTTATGTATAGCTGTGTATAGGAGAAATTTCCTTTATTAAACTTGCTAGAGACTGCTTTCTCTTCTTTGCCTGCCCCCCCCATTTATTTACTTATTTTTCTCTGTTTTTGTTTTTGCGGGGGGTTTTTTGTCTTGCTTTTTGTAAATTCTGTTGTTGCTTTAGGCTCAACTTTGTTCCCTGTTTCCCTCTATTTCAGTGTCTATTGAGGTCTTTCCCTTTGTATAAGAAGTAGGGAAGAACAGTTCTCTTCCTTCAACCCTCCCCTTTACCTCCCAGCTGTTTTTGTCCAGTTCACTGCTATTTAGCTGGGAATGGAAGAGAGAAGAGGAGGAAGAGGAAGTGTCAGATTGGCAAGATATCTTGCCTTGAAATCCCAGCAACCCTTTGTTCTCACAGACTCTGCCCTTACTTCTGTTCCAGTTGCTTATCCTACCTCCTAGGTGGTAAGAGAGTCACCGCTTCTGTGGCAAGGATTTTAATAATGTAATGATGTAATAATTATTAATTATAATTAATAAAATTATTTAATGTAAATAATATTTGTGTATATTATTAATATAAATAAAATTAGTAAAGATAATTAGTAATAATGAGTTAGGAGGCATTCTGGGCATCCAAGTTGAAATTCTGATTTTTTTTTTCTTGTTAGAAGCATAGTTATGCATGGTATACATAGTATTCTGTCAAAAGTATTTTATGCACATTGAATACTGAAGTACAGTTAACTAGGCTTTTGTGGGACAACTTATAAAACTTAATACCAAGTATAGCATTTTTTCCTGTGAAAAGCATGTCTACTGAAATCTCTAGAAATCTGATTGTAATAAACATCTTTGCAGTATAACTGTGTCCCTAATTGGAAAATGTTTGAATTACACTGTTGATAACTTAGTTTCATGTTTACTTTAATTTGCTTTCTGTCTCTTGCTTTTATATATATAGTCAGCCATTTATTTGTCTCTTACTACTCCAGCTTCTAATAACTTCTCTTCTGTCACTCTTCCTTTTGCTACTGCTAATCTATTTTAGGGGAACTCAGACTGTTTCTACTGATTCCGAGTAGAAATACAGATTTCTACTGTATTTCTGTATTGATGTGAAAATACAGATTGTCAGAAGTCTGTTGTCTAATTATTGCTTTACTTGGACTAGACTTTCTTTCTCTAGCTACCATGATATTGTACATTATTCTCCACCTGGATACAAGCTCCATAAGCAGGGATACATTCTCCAAAGGCCTAGCACAAAAATTGGGACAATTTTGATAAATACTATAAAATGAACAAATTACTTAACTCTCTGTGACATTTTAAGTTTCTTGAGAACAGAAAAGTGTCTTATTCTTCATCTCCCTTTAATATATTTAAAAACAATTTAGAACAGTTTTTTGAACAATTTTCAGAAAAGACATGGTACAAAACTCCAGAGGTACAAAAAGATACGCAGTGAAACATGAGTCTGTTGCCCCCTGTGCACTAGCCACCCAGATTTGCCCTCTTGGAGCCAACTTCATTACTCTTTTTTGTGTGTATGTATATCCTTTTAGAGATATTTTGTGCATGCACAAGTATTTACATTTATGTATTTAAAAACAAAAACAAGGGGCATCTGGATCACTCAGTCGGTTCAGTATTTGCCTTTGGTTCAGGTCATGCTCCCAGGGTCCTGGGATTGAGCCCCACATCGGGCTCTCTGCTAAGCAGGGAGTCTCCTTCTCCCTCTCTCTGCTCATGCTCTCCTTCTCTGTCTCAAATAAGTAAATAAAAATATTTTTTAAACCTTAAAAATAAAAACAAATAATAGTATACTTTGTAGACATTGTTGTGCACATTTTTTTGGTTTTTTCTTTTTTTTTCACTTTCCTATTAGAACATATAGAGCAGCCTCGATTCCTTTTTTAATGGGTGTATTCTTCTGTATGGACATACCATCTTTTTTAAATCCCCCAAATGTAAAATGATGGACCTCTATATTGTTTCCGCTGTTTTACTGGTTTGAAAGATAGTGCAGTGAATTTCTTGTGTGTATGTGTAGTTTTATAAATTGCAGGTGTATCTGTCAGATAAATTCCTGCAAGAGGAATTGCTGAAGTAGGGAAGCAGAAACTTTTTTTCCTCTGCCTTCCTAAATATTCTGGCTGGGGCCCTTTAAACTGATGCAAGACAGAATAAGAGAAAACAAATAGAAGTTTATTAACATGCAAATACAGGGGAAGAATATTTAGTAATGAGTAACTTAAGGGGGGTGGTGGTTAGAACTTGACCTTAGCACCTTAACAAAAGAACAATTTGTAGAGTTGTGGTAAGACAAAGGAAAAGGACTTTGAGTTTGCAGCAAAATGTAAGAAGGTGAATATTTATGGAGAACTAACTAATGGAAGTTAAGAGCTGATCAGTTAAGTTTGTTATGTAGATTCCTCTTGTCCCTTCTCTGGAGTTGTCTCTGATGGTTAACTCCCCTCAGGTTGAAGGGGTGGGGAGACACAAATTCTGTCTTGCCTTTAGGTAAATTGGGGAAGGCTCCTTATAGCTGCTTTTTCTCACTTGAGTTCAGTTGAAAATCATCCACATGCCGAAGTGGCGTATTTTGGGGTGGCATATCTGCTATGCTTCCCTGGCTCCCTTTGTATTTTAAATTTTGAGAGATATTGGCAAGTTAGTCTCTAAAGTCTCTATTTATAATTCCACTAACAACTTAATACATTATCTTGTTAACATGGAAGGAGGAATAAAACTGTATGAGTTGGAATGCCCAGATATGTTTAGTTGTTTTGTTTTTTTATTTTGGAAAGTACTTTCTACATTGTTGAAAATGACAAAAATAGATGTGGCATGTAGGTATGCTAAGCAATTTAAATTCATTTCATTTCTAAATTTAGCCCTAAAAGAATATCTTTCCTTTTGAAACACTAAGTGGTACAGCTGATAAAGTACTCCTTAAAGATTCTCTCCTGTCCTTATCCCTGCTGTCCTCCCTTTTCGGCCCCATTTTGGCCTCCTCCCAGAAACAGACAAGAGATAGAAGATTTGTTCAGGTTTACCTAACTAATTATCAGAAGAGCCAGAGCTGGAAAACTTTCTGGAATTGCTACATTACACTCTAATTAGAATGACTTTTCTATTCTGCACTGTTAAAAAATAGTTTTGAGTTAGATTTTATTCAAAGTTTGGTCCTTGAAAGTAGGTTCAATAAACTTTAACCATAAGATACTTTTCAGTTTTAACATTTGAATTTCAGTTTTTAAACAATAAATTTGTGATATCCAAAGACTTTATTGGTTATACTAGAACTAAGTTTTGTTTAATAAACAGACCAGCTTTACTTTGTGAACATTCATTTTGTATTCAGTTCTGCACGAGTGATCTTACTTAAGAAAGCACATGAATTGCTTTGGTTTCTGAGAATATTCATCTTGATTTCTCCCCACTGGAGAAATTTTGGAGAATATGTTCATATTGTTGAAAATCTTCAGATGGATAAAGATTAGGTATACAGATGTGCTGAACAGTTTAAATCTAGAAGAAAGTCCTAAAAGGAGAAAACATTTTTCAAATATACGCCTAAAAGTTGGAAAATTTAAAATCTAAAGAAAAATAGAAATCTAAGCTTTATGTTTCAGACACTCTTGCCAAAGACTCTTTCTAGCCAAACAGACTAAGAAGCAGCAGAAAGAAACTTTAAAAGACCAATACCACCTTGCTAGCACATTGCTAATAAGGACTAATAGGTACTTAAACTGATGAAAGTGATTCAGACAACAGTATATTAACCCCCTACTGTGCCATGTTTTAAGCTGTTAATAGACATTAGCCTTTTAAAGAAAGACTAACACTTTATATTCATTTTCTAAGCTTTTGATACATTAGTGAACTGTTAAAGCCACTTGGTATATTTGATTCTTACAACTCAGTGCATTTTCCAGAATACTTTTGAGAAAAGGCAATTGCTCTGAAAGTTTAGATTTCATGTAGTCTTTGATTTCTTAATATAAAGAAATAACTTTACATTATATTTTGATTACTATAACTTTTTTGTAGAAGTTATTTGGGAGGAATAAATAATAATATATATTTTTCATTGACAGTAATAAATATGGGAAATGTTCATTCTTAGGTTTGGTGTTTAAAAAAATTTTTTTATAATTTACATATTAAGGCCAGATTTTTTCAGAAAATTTCCAGTAGTATTATGTCAGTGGAATTATATATATCTATATAATTAAATATAAACAATACATATTGTATATTATATATAAATATATAATATATAAAATGTTCATAATTTTATATACAATTTATAATATATATGTTATATATAATAATTTTTATATAATTGGTTGTTTTCCATTAACATGTGTAATTAAAGATGTCACCTCTAGATAATAGGTATGTATATATGAGAAGGGAGGATTTGAAAAGTGTAATTTCTTTTAAAAATGTTGTGAATAAACTTTAATGTTTGCTTCTTACAAATCAGTAGTAACTTAAATTTTTGTTTGCTTGCATTGCTTTTAAAGCAGTTCTTTAGAGATTAATACACAGTTTTTGGATGTTTTATGTTTTGTGTTTCATAGTAATTTCAGCTGGAAAGCTCATAGAGATTTGATGTGGTTGTAGAACAGTTTTGTTTTGAAGAAACTGATTGCATGATGTAAGTAAATGTTGAATATATTGACTGGAGCAAGGGCTTTGATAATTAAAGTAAAAACAGAAGCAGAGTGCCTAATTTGTCCAGGTGGTACATTTTTATGACTACAGAAATGAATGAGACCTATATGCAAAGTGCATTTCTATTATATCTCATGCCTTTTCAAAACCAGGGGGAGGGGAATGGAATAAAATATTTAACTGAGGATGCCTTATATAATTTGTGAAGTTATCATGACTACCAAGTTAATACCTGAAGAGCAGGTTTAGGTCTAAGAATTGAGTTTATTATTGAAGGTAATATTGAGGCATGGTAGCTTTTTTTGCTGGCATTCGTCTTTTGATTAAGATCAGGTTATACCAGTCAATCTCCCTTATCCTGGAATAGATATTTTATATGAAGTTGAAATAAGGACACCTGAATGGCTCAGTCGGTTAAGTATCTGACTGTTGATGTCAGCTCAGGTCAGGATCTCAGGGTTGTGAATTGGAGCCCTGAGTCAGGTTCTGTGCTGAGCATAGAATCTGCTTAAGATTCTCTCTTTCCCTCTCACTCTGTCCCCAATCCTCTCTCTAAAAAATAAATTAATTAAGATAAATTCATTTTTCCATATTAGTATCAAATTCACCAATTTAATGTCCCACTCAGCTGGAGTGTTGTTTTCATATATTAGAAATAATAGAAACTGAACAGGTCTAGAATGGCAAGTTTGAGATGGTTCTAAAGGCTGAAATTCCCTGTTTGAGAATGAAATGGACAAAAACTGTTAATTCTTCATATGCAGTTTTACTATCGTTGGAGCAGCTATTACCAGTAAATTTGTAAAAGCAAGTAATATTTACTATCAGTTCTTTTTAAAGCATTTTTATTTATTTGACAAAGAGAGAGAGAGTGCACAAGCAGGGTGAGCCGCAGAGGGAGAAGCAGGCTTCCTGCCGAGCAGGGAGCCCTGTATGGGGCTCGATCCCAGGACCCTGGGATCATGACCTGAACTGAAGACACACACTTAACCAACTGAGCCTACCAGGCACCCCATTTTCTGGCATTCTTTCACACACAAGGACAAAAGAAGGAACCAAATAGTGACATTGAGATTGGATGTTGGACAGTTGTCAGACTCAGTCACCAATATGGTGACTTATCCTGAATACCATCTTCACAGCAAAAACTTTCAGAATTGTATTTCAGCAAAACTAAAATGATATTATATGAACATTTTGGGGTAGTTACTTAGTTAAGTCCTCTAATGTTAAGTCTCCAAACATCTTCTGTATTCTCTTGGAGACCATTGACATATAAAGAAAAATTATTGAGGGCCTTTTACAAAAATAACTTGGGTTTTTCTTTTCTTCAGAATGTAAAGTACTGAACTTACCTAATTTTTAATTAGAGATATTAAAAATATGAAAAATTGTTCAGTAAGAATAAGTATTAAGAATTTTCTGCACTTTCTTTTATGGACATTAAGGTAGGGAGAAGAAGGGGAGGAATGAGTGAGAGACATGTTGCAGGTAGATACATAACATAATAGAAAGGGAGGTAAGGGATAGTAATCTTCCTTGCTTTTACTTGCTTTGGGTGATGGGCCTCAGGTAACGTTAAAGGACTAAGCTCCTTAAGAGTGCCAAAAATGCTTTATTCTCTTTGCAGTTTCCAGAATCCAGGATGGTGCCAAGGCACCATTAAGAAGCCTTTCATAGCTAAGTGACTGGTGGATGAATCCGTACTCACAGTTATTCGAATATTTGAATACTTAATTGTTTAGAGTCCTTTGATTGATATAACTAGAGTGACCTCTCAAGGTAGAAAGTATTTGCTTCCTGAACTATCTCAGCAGCAACCTGAATGGTAGATGAAATTGAGCCAAGGGCCACATCTAGGCCCAAGCCAATTTCCCTACTCTGTTTTGGGGCTTGGTAAACATATCCATTTTTGAATATAAAGTCTCTCCTCAGACCTTATTTAAATGTGCAGCTATCTTTGACTAGAACATTCCCTAGTATACTGCTCTGAATAATACTGACCAGTCGTTCCCTTCTATGTCTCTTCTTGATCCTTACTTCTTTCCTGAAGTCTTCCCTGGCTAATGGGGGAATCACATGCTCTTCGTGTGTGTCCCACATACCATCAAACCTATAAATTTAACTGCAGTTTGCACTCTTACTTCCCTTATTCTTTCCTCTTAAAATCAAAGATCTGAACTCTTGTCTAAAGCCAATATTCTACCTGTGCTTTGCATCCCACCTCCTTGCCCTGTGCGTTTGTTTCTTCTCTTTTCTGGCCTTTGATCTCTTTACCAGTATTCAAGCATGCTGAAGTCAGCAACATCGTAACATTTATTTATGTATGGGGGGGGCGAGGGAGAGTGCGGGCAAAAGAGATGTAAGTAGGGAGAAGGGCAGAGGGAGAGGCTCTTCAAGCTGAGCTCAAGGGAGTGACAGGGCTTGATCTCACCAACCCTTGAAATCATGACCTGTGCAGGAATCAATAGGTGGAAGCTTAACGACTGAGCCACCCAAGTGCCCTTAAAGTCACTAACATCTTAAAAATATCAACAGTATAAACCTTTATCTCATTTCCCTCCCTAGGATGCAGACTTGTCAAAAGCCATGTCTATATTCACAGGTTGCACGTTCCCAACTCCCAGTCAGTTCTTTTTTTTTGCCTAAGATATTATTTATTTATTTATCAGAGAGAGAGAGCTCAAGCAGACAGAGGAAGAAGCAGGCTCCCTGCTGAGCAAGGAGCCCAGTGTGGGCAGAGCCACGTGGGCTGACCTGTGGCTCAAGACCTGAGCTGAAAGGCAGACACCTCACTGACTGAGCCACCCAGGCATTCCCTTCCCAGTCAGTTAGTTCTTAACCTGTTGTAATCTTTCCTTACTAAGAGAAGTGAAACAAAGGTTACCCATTGTATATAATACCCATTGTATATAATAGTCTATCTTGATTTACTAGCAGCAGTTGACAGAATTGTTCTCCCCTTTCTTAAAAGATTTTAATCCAATTTTTTTCTTTCTTTCTTTTTTCTTTTTGCTACAGTGATTCTGGAGTCCTTTGGTTTTCCTTCTATTCTCTTATCCCCTCCTCAGTCCTACTTTTGCTTTCTTCTTTGTTATTTATGCAACAGATTGAGTCACTAAAATATGACAGATATTGTCTGAGTGATAGGTATATAGTGGTGAATAAAACAGCTATAAAAGTCCCATCACAAGGGGTGCCTGAGTGGCTCAGTGGGTTGGGGCTCTGCCTTGGGCCCAGATCATGGTCTCAGGGTCCTGGGATCGAGCCCCACATTGGGCTCTCTGCTCAGCGGGGAACCTGCTTCCCCCCCACTCTGTCTGCTTCTCTGCCTACTTGTGATCTCTCTTTCTGTCAGATAAATAAGTAAAAATCTTTTTAAAAAAAAAAAAAAAAAAGTCCTGGGTGCCTGGGTGGCTCAGTGGGTTAAGCTGCTGCCTTCGGCTCAGGTCATGATCTCAGGGTCCTGGGATCGAGTCCCACATCGGGCTCTCTACTCAGCAGGGAGCCTGCTTCCCTCTATCTCTCTCTCTCTGCCTGCCTCTCCATCTACTTGTGGTCTCTCTCTTTCAAATAAATAAAATCTTTAAAAAAAAAAAAAAAAGTCCCATCACAAGAAAAAATTGTAACTTATGTATAGTGATGGATAACTAGACTTATTGTGGTGATCATTTTGCAGTATATAAAAATATGGAATCTTGATGTTGTACACCTGAAACTAATATATGTCAGTTACACCTCAATTAAAAAAAAATGTAGTTCTTTCAGTGATGTAGCTTACCCTCTCTTAAATGTTTTCAGGGGTCTACCTGAGTCTCTTTCCCCTCTCACTTTGTGAACACTGCAGTTAGCAGCTTCATCCATTCCTATGACCTCAGTTGTTTATGACTCCCACATGAAGTACTACTAAAAGGTACTGCAGTAGTTCTGCCCCCAGCCTCTGCCAGTCCATGGTTCTCGATTTTCAGTCTTAGTTTCCCATAGTCAGCTGTGGTTTGGAACCAGATCCTACTTCTAACATATCATCAGAAGGTCAGTAGTAGCCTAATGCTATGTCGCAATGACTACATTATTTACCTGACTTCATCTCCTCCTGTAAGCATTTTATTATCTCACAACATCACAAGAAGTGAATCCAATACTGTACAAGAGTACAGTCCAATTAGATATTTTGAGAGAGAGACCATATTCACATAACTTTTATTATAGTATATTGTTTTATTTTTGTTATTCTCTTGTTGTGCCTAATTTATAAATTAAATTTTATCATAGGTATGTATGTTTAGGAAAAAAAACGTAGTATACATAGGGCTCTGTAGTACCCACAGCTTCAGGCATCTGGTAAGGGTCTTGCAGCTTATCCCCCATGGAAAAGGGGGTACTACTGTCATTTAATATTTTCCCTCTCCCACATTCTTTCTCTTGTGTTCCTTATGTCAGGCAGTGGTACTATCGGCCGCACCACTGTCTGCCCAGTTTTACCTTTGGCTTCTCCCTCTCCTTTGTCTTTCCACATCCGTCATGCACCACAGTTTGTAATTTTCAACTTTATCTGCATTTCCATTCCCCCCATAACCACCCTTGAGTAGGCCACCACTGTCTTTCTCTTGGATTACTATCATAGGCTTCCCTTGTTTGCCTGGCCCTAGTCATTCCCCTTACTATTCTCCATATTACAGTCACCGTGGTCTTTTTAAACTAAAATATGATTATGTCACTCTCCAGGTATGACTGTCTAATACATTTAGGAATAATCCAAATTCTTTAGTATGATCTTATGTTATGCTGCTCGCCCTGCTCTCTTGATTAGCTCTTTCTCTTACTACTCTTCCCCACATTCATGAATATCTTTACTTAATTCTCAAACCAACTTACCATATTGTCTCACTTTAGAATCTTTTGTGTTCTTTTTTAGTACCTAGAATGCTATCTCCCTGCTCCTGTCACCATAACCTTTCCTTCTTCTTTGCTCTGCTAATTCTTAATCATCAAATCCTAACTTGATATCACTTTCTGGGGAAAGCTTTCCTTATTGGTTCTCCCCCAGCTCCTCTTTAATTTGTCTCTACTTAAGAGACAAATATTCTCCCTAAATGATAAGTGTATTTTCCTGAAACAGTTGTGGTTATGGAATATGTTTTAGATTTTAAATGTGGCATACTCATTTGGATAACTGGGTTTCTAATTATAAATTTCTTTATTATTATTATTATTTTTAGGTTCTAGGGAACATTTTAGTTGCTGATATGTTTCAAAAGTAGAAAAATAAGAGATGGGTTCTATTAGTAGTTAAAGATATTTCAAAGGGAAGAATTAAAGTATCATTTCCTCTTTTTGGTCTTATTAACATTGCAGGTAACTTCAAGCACATACATATATAATTCTGCAAAGGAACATTGCTGGTTGGCCTTTTAGCTTCAATATACGGAAATACTGGTCTCAGTAGTACATTTCCCTGGGCAAGATGGGCAAGGAGGTGAAGTGATCCAACTGAAAATGACTGGCCTTCTCTGCAGAGTATATTTCAAACTTCTCTGATCTAACCCAGATTTAGAAATGTGTTTTATTTTACATCGTGACGGTATACATAACCCTCACACACACACGCCTGAAATAAAAGTTTAACAAAATAGTCCCATTTTTACCACTTATGAAGCACTCTGTTATTTCCATTCCTTTCTTTCATTGAAACAGTGATTATCACAACCTACTGAATTGATTTGGGGAGTCATGGATTACAACTCCGACTAATGGATTAAAACTAGCCATTTGAGAACACTTCTGTGTAGAAGTAGGTGGTGACTAGAACCTGTTTTCAAACTAGCCAGTCAAACAAGTAGAATCACAACCAAGTGGGAGCCCTTGGTATGGGAAGACATGACTGACAGTTACTCGATACCTGCATGATGCAGCATTGGACCACGAAGTGGTCTTACTTTATATTCACTACCTTATTTTAGAGCACTTGGTCTTTCTGCTTTAATGAGGAAACTGAGGCACAAAGAGGTAGGTCACTCACTTAAGACCATATAAATAGCAAAGGTCAAAACTAAGATTTGAACTTAATGCATGTTAGTCTGCCTAACTTCGAAGCCTGTGCTTTGCATCATATCGCTGTGTCTCCAAGTAGCATTGCAATACACATGCTAAACTTGGAAGGGAATTAGTGACATTTAGGTGTCTTCAAAATTTTATAGTGGAAAATAACAATAAAAAGCCCCATTAAATGTGAGTTGAGACAGGCATAAACATTGACAAACAGTTAAATAGTGATAGATTATATTGGCTTTCCAGAGAGCTTAAGTTCTTCATGCCTCTGCTCATCCAAGAGGTAGAGGTAATATCCTTAAGGCTGAGATATATGGGGTTTTCTTGTTGGTAAGGTAAATGAAATGTTGAGAGGCTTTACTACTGCACCAGAGCAGATAATAAGGCAATTAGAACTGTTAAATTGATGAAACACCAGACTGGGATGAATTATGTCATGAATTGCAAAGAAACAAGAAATTTTACAGCAACTTTTGAGACTAAAGATGAAAGATATCTCTGTAAAATGAAGGGAAATTGATAGTTAAACTTAAAGTGCTAGATTTATTGACCTGAAAAACCCAACTAAGCATTTTAGGGCCAGTTTCAGAATATTATTTATCAGCTTTGTAAATAAATAGAAAAAAAATTGTCAGTTTATGCCGATAGTTTAATTTCTTCTATTAATAAAATGAATTTAGGATGTGTTTCTTCATTTTTTTGAGCTGTAACACACCGTAGAAATCATCTAGTCCCAACCTCCTCATTATACAGATATTGAACCTGAGACCTAGAGAAATTACGCACCTTCTCAGGATCACATTACAAAGTCAAGAATTAGAATTAGCATCCAGGTCGCCTGATTTCATTGGCTTAACTTTTATTTCACCTGAATAGGAACATTGATAAGTGGCTTCTTACATAATTTGATTTATGGGATATTGTACTTTCTTTAAAATTCTCGTCACATAAATAATCTTATTGCTAACAAATAATGCACTGTTTGCCAGAAATAGCCAAAAACAGTCATTTGATCACTGGATATAGGCTAGCCTTTCATATTTCAGCAAGGAGTGGACTACCTGCTGTTTTTGTTGGTTTTAACAAAGGCATGGGTCATACTTTCAGTGTAAGGATCACCTGCAAATATGATTATCCTCACGTAGAAGACACACTTCTTCTGGTAGATTCCTTAGCAATATAGGCCTTTTCATTTTTGTGTCAAAAACTTCAGGAGGTAACTATTGGTTTAAATGGGAAAATGATTCAACTGTAAGACCTGTCTTCCTTCAGAAAGCTTTTTGAGAAGTTGTTCTCATGTTTCCAAAAGTCCTAAGTTCAGAAACCATATGTACATATGCCCCTAGTTCAAGTAGGTACAAATAAATTCCATTGTTCAGTTACTAAGTGTTATATCTTGAATATCCATCCTCTGTATGATTTTTAATGTGATTAGACAAAATGACTATTAATTGAGATACTATTTATGTAACCAGCTCAACTGTAAAGCCTTACATAGATGGATATCATCAAAATATAGATATTTAGGTCAAAGTTACTTGGAGAAGAAATCACTTTAAGAGAATTGAAATTGTGCTGAGTGAGTTGAGGAAAGCTTCCTGGAGGAGATGACATTTGAAGCATATTTTGAGTGAGTAATAGAGATAAGTAGGTGAGGAAAAGAGATGAGGAATTATTTCTTCTTAGCAAAAGAAATAAGATAAAAATCTCCAAAGCTCATTTAGAAGGTGAATAGGACATATTTGGGCACAGGATGGACAGTTATGACTAGAGTGTAAAAAGCATGAAGTATATAATGAAAATATACCCTGATGGTCTTTAACATCCTCTTGAGAAATTTGAAATTCTATAGATACTATTTCTTTTTGAGTGTTTGAGCGAAGCAAGGGAATTCTGGGGACAGTTTGAAAGCTACATGGTGAAGGTAGAGAACACTAGTTTCCTAGTGTTTCAGTTTTTTTTTTTTTTTCCCCCAGCTAGGTCAGAACTGAAAATTGAAAATCATGGACTCTGAGGGACTATGGGCCTCTCACAGACTGTGTCTAATTAAGTGCTATGTAGTAGTGGTTGCACAAAGTTTATTTAAAATGAGTGAATTTCTATCTTGAAAATTTCTTTTAGTGGAGATAATCCTTTTTTTTTTTTAAATGCAAACCTATGAGTAAAGTATATAAAACTGGTCTTTGTGTGTTCACCACCAGCTAATGACACCATTTAGAATGCATGTAAGATATGTACATTATAATTGAAGAGTGAACAATAAACATATGGGTATGTGAAGGACAAATTAAGCAAAATAAACTTGAATGCTCTTAGTGTGTTTACTTTTTTTCTTTTGACAATTTACTCTTTATTGCTTAAAAATGAAGGAAACATACAGCAAAATACAAAGTCAAAAAAAGGGGTGGGAAGGGCCAAATGTTTTATATCTTCCATAATCTTGCATATGTGGTAAGGAGGAACCTCCATTTATCAATGCACCATTCTTCTGTCCTTGGATTATTACATAGTATCAGCTGGGCCTAGGATTTGGTTCAAAACTTAAACAAAACACCCAAACAAATCCATTAGTCATTTAGAATAAGACCATATGTTTCACAAATAGCATTGTGTTTACTTTTTTTCTTTTTTTAAAGATTTATTTATTTATTTATTTACAGAGAGAGAGAGAGAGATCACAAGTAGGCAGAGAGGCAGGCAGAGAGGGGGGAGGAGCAGGCTCTTCACTGAGCAAAGAGCCCGATGCAGGGCTCGATCCCAGGACCCTGAGATCATGACCTGAGCTGAAGGCAGAGGCTTAACCCACTGAGCCACCCAGGTGCCCCGTGTTTACTTTTAAATAGAGTAGAATTATAAAATTAATACTCAATGGAGGGAAGCTAATCTAATCTTCACTAAAATGATGAAGAATATTTTATTTTAGTAAATTTAAATTCAAATTAGTTGTAAATATGGACTACAAACTAGCAGTTGAATAATACTAAAGGTAATGATATGATAGCATCATACAGAATGGGGGTAGAGCTCTGTGTGGTGCCATAGGTGTTACGTTAAATATGTTTTTATTTAAATCATATTACATTACCTTGAAGAAGACATGCAAGGAAATCCACAAAGGATGCAGATTTTAGATTGTAATTAGAACAGAGAACTGAAAAAGTGATGAGACATGCCTAGGTAGATAAACATAGTGAAATTTCCTTTGTAAAATTCCATTGAGGGGGAAATGGAGCAGATGAAATGCATTAAAAATGCTTTGCTTCTAATTTGGCATTTGCCAATCTGAGTAAACATTGAGTACCCCAGTTAAGAACTTCTTTTCATGTTGTAATTCTTTGTATGTATCCAGGATATCAGCAAACCAAAATCGCCTCATAGCATGTAAAACCTAGATGTGCAATTTCATAGAACATAGATGTCCATTTGTTTAAGAGAAAAATTTTAAGATTGAGAGAAATTTTGAAACAAGAAACTTGTAATCACTCTGTCCACGAAGCTGTAGCTCTAGAAAATGTTTTTAGTAGTGACCCAAGTCACTAACTGGGAAGACCTTTTCATTTTTTTCTTTAAAAATACCTTAAGGAGAAAAGATGGTAATGTTTCTCCATTTGTTAATAGTGCCTAACTTGAATATTAAATTAATGAGACTCTACCTGGAAATGGCTTCTCAAGACTTCTAAAAAAACAAAACCAAAATTTTAACTTTCACTTAACCATTAAATTAAAATACTATATTTTGTGGAAACTGCTTTCATATCCACATAGAACCTAGAAGCCAGAAAGATAAGACTGAGAAACTTGAGTATATAAACATTATAAAATAAAATTTTTCTAGGGAAATAGAGCAAAAAACAAGGCAAGAGGAAGAAAAACAAGGTAGAAAGATAAATGACACATTAGGGAAAGTATTTACCAGCTACATAACAGATAAAGGATGGAAATCTAGACTATACAAAGAGCTATAAATTATTAAGAAAGAGGGGAACACACCAGTATAAAAATAGGTGTGAATATAAACAGGAAATTTGCACATAGAGAAAGAAGTAGGATTGGATGACATGCTTATATTTGTAAGCAGTTTACAAATTTTAATCCATTTAGTTATCCCAGCTACTGTTATTGGCAGATACTATTATTATCTGCGCTTTACAGTTGAGGAAATAGACACCAAATGTTTAAGTAACTTTGAACTAGTGGAACTGGCATTTAAATTCAGACAGCCTGGCTCTAGACTCTGTACCTGTAATGATTGTATCTCACTAATAATCACAGAAATGCAAGTAAGCACAGCAGTAATATTATTGGTCACCTGTAATATTGGCATAAATGAAAACACCAGCACCAGTTCGTGAGAGAAATGGGCTCTCACTCTTTGTGGAAAGATCCTTTGGTACCATCTCTTTGGAGGTCAATTTGAACAGTGTATAGCATGAAGTAAAATGTACAAACCCTTTGATCTAGAAATACTATGCTAAGATTTTCATCTAGAGAAGTTAAGCAGAGAATAGTATAGATGTACATACAATGATGTTCATCTCACTGTATAATAATAATGAAGAATTGGAGACTATAAGTATTCATTGATAGGGTGTTACTTAAGGTATCTTGCATGCTATCAATGAAACACTATATAGTTATTAAAAAATACTTGGTGTAGGGCTGTGTACATTGCCGTGGAAGGACTTTACAATCTGTTGAGTGTGACTAGACTGAGAACACCATGAGGGAAAGGATAGTAGTTACTTTGTTCATTGTCCACATCGTAAGTATGTGGGAAGCAGTGTAAGTGCTGGCTGGCTGGCTGGATGGATGGATGAGTGAAAGGAAGGAGGGATATAGTATAGTGGAAAGATTCTAAGATTTGAAACTGGAAGCTTTCTGTTCTTATACCCTTTTAGTAACAGCTTACCATTTGAATTCAAGTCCTTTAAAACATTGGTGTTCCACAAATATTTCTGTAAAAAGGAGCCAGTTAGCTTGCATTAACATCTATATTATTTTCCTAGGCTGCCATAACAAAATTACCACAAACTAGGTGACTTAATACAACTAAAATTTATTCTCTCAGATTTCTGGATGCTTAAAGTCTGAAATCGTGGTGTCAGTAAGGCCATGCTCCTTTCAGAGGCTCTAGGTTAGAATCCCTTCTTGCCTTTGGTGATTGCCAACTATCTTTGGCATTCCTTGGCTTAAGGCCGCTTAACTCCAGTCTCTGCCTCTCCCTTCTTCCTTGTGTATCTCTTCTATAAAAGACACCAGCAGTTGTATTTAGGGTCCACCCCAATCCAGTATGACCTCATCTTAAATGAGTTATCTCTACAAAGAAAACTTCCCTTACTTGGAAACAAGTAAGATCACATTCTGAGGTTCTGGGTGGACGTGACAAGATAAGTTTGAGCCTAACAATGAGAATCTAGGCTATGATTAATTGGCCAAAGAAGTAAAGGCTTTTTAGGGAGGCCCTTCAGTAAACTACCTCCTGACCTCTCTAAGTGGAACACAACTAAATGTAGTCATCGGCTCCACAAGTCAGTTTCTTCTCGTTTGACTTTCCTTTAAAGTTTTCTTTGTTTTCAGGCAGAGCCTATCAACATCATTTAACCTTTTTACAAAAATACTCAGATTTATGACTGTTCTGTAATATAAATAAGTAACCCCCCCTTAGGAATTATCAAGTTATTGAGGCTTAATATATTACATGAGTGCCTAATTGCCTTAGTTTATAAGGTTCTCCTTTCTCTACCCTAGTCAGATTTTCTTTCTTTTTTTTTTTTTTCCTTAAAGATTTTTGTATATTGGGGCGCCTGGGTGGCTCAGTGGGTTAAAGCCTCTGTCTTCGGCTCAGGTCATGATCTCAGGGTCCTGGGATCGAGCCCCGCATGGGGCTCTCTGCTCAAGCAGGGAGCCTGCTTCCTCCTCTCTCTCTCTCTCTCTCTGCCTGCCTCTCTGCCTACTTGTGATCTCTGTAAAATAAATAAATTTTAAAAAATTAAAAAAAAAAGATTTTTGTATATTTATTTGACAGAGAGAGCACAAGTAGGCAGAGAGGCAGGCAAAGAAAGAGGGGGAAGCAGGCTTCCCGCTGAGCAGGGAGCTGGATGTGGAGCTCAATCCCGGGACCCTGAGATCATGACATGAGCTGAAAGCAGAGGCTTTAGCCCACTGAGCCACCCAGGTACCCATACCCTAGTCAGATTTTCATCATTGATTCAGAATGCCTATCTGTAGCACTAGTTTTCCCCTCCCTAGCTATTA